>NC_056741.1:855496694-855586694 GCF_019279795.1 Protopterus annectens | reverse complement strand
GGCCTGGCACACAACCTTCAACGAAGGTATGCCCATTCACACATGTCTCCACACAGAAGACGCTCTAGCTGAGAATCGATCCGGACAGCATGTTACTGTGAGGCGACAACGCTACCGCAGCACCACCACCGCGGCTTTCTTCTTTTATTATAAGGTGATTCAAGTGAATAGTATACATAAACAGGTTATGGAAGTACTGTAGAACATAAATAAACATTTGAAATTCCATCTCGGTATTACATCACAAGCTTATGGGGATGACTGGGGGTAACATGTCATCTGTAAGCATCTTGAAATATTGCCCATACTTTGTACTCCCCATCTTCTGTTATACAACTGTCACCCAGATTTGCAGCAGCACTCGTCAGGGACACTACACCCCCAAAACACATACAAGTTATATGTATTGTCTTCCGTATAGATTGTTTTATACTTCCAAGGCATGTGGTGCAGGAGACCATTGTATATCCCAGCCAAGTTTTTCATTTGCCCCATAGTACTGTCTGGCAGAAGCTGAGGGAATCAAACCATGCACTGCAGAAAACAACTTTAAAACAGGTTGAAGTCTTACTTCTCTATGCCAGCTATTCCTTCTACTTCTTATTCTTATCTTATACCCTCTCTCATCTTAGGAGTTCTGTCTTTTTTATCTTTTTGACTTCTTTTCAGGACATGATTTACTGAAAATTCAACCTGTCTTGAGATAAAACATCAGACTGTTTAAAAATGAAATTTTGTGCCACTCAGTGCTTATTTGTTCATTGCTGATCTTGCTGCTGTTTTCTTGTGTGAGACTGTTATCTGCACGTAAAATCATGCATCATTAAAAGAAAAAGCTCTTCTACTGCTGGAAAGTCAAGTGTTTTCCTTTATAGTCCTGCCGCAAAGTGTAGTAAATGCAGGCCCTATCTTGCCTCGGTGCGTAGTGCCTCATTACTTTAAATTCTTTCTTGAGTGTGCTAATGTATTTGCAGTATTATCCGCAAACTAACAGAACTAGAGGACTCCTTTGGTAGTGAAATAAACTGAGTTATGAGGCTGGGAAACTTTACAGAATGACATTGTTAGAACATTTTCTGTATTCATTGAGCAGGGAATAGTCCTGTACTGCCTGCAATTTAACTGATATCTCTGTAGCAAAAGGCAGAAAATCATTGGAGTGGCAATGTATTACCCTAAACAAGCTACTTAAGTTATTTAGCCTCTCTGATGGCACCTAGAAAGAAGTTGCTGGTTCTCTGTTTTTCTTGTGTTAACTGATTTATCACCCACTTTCTGTAGAACAAAGAGAAGGTGTGATAGGTTTCATTTTGTGCTTGTGCATTTAAGTACCCTGTACACTCATCAGTTTATGATCAAATGACACCTGTTAGATCCTGATTGAGGGCTTTATCCTGAACTAGTATTTATATAGGGGGGATTTATCCCCAACACCAGGGAAATTCTTCTGATATTCTTTCCAGTAAGTCCCATAGAGTCTTTAACATCGACTTGGGCTACTGTTATCTGATGCAGAAGGGACTCCAGTTTAATGTGCGGTTCAAAGAACAACACATAACATCTCACGAGTGCAACACCCCCTCTAATTCTGTACTGCAGAGTAAATATTGGAAAAGAAATATGAGTATCTTTTGTGGGAATAAAACTTACAACCTTCTGATCTTCAGAAGGAGAGTTTTTTTATTATTATTTAATTAAAAGAAACTGCACTTATAGTTTGTAGAGTGTGATTTTCTTCATTTCAGAGATTCACTGTTGGACTAGGTACCTAGTTGTGTCATTAGTGGAAATATTGACTGGCATGGCCAGCATCAGTAGCTCAGCTTAGCTTGTATAAATATGTGTGCACCTGCACAGGGGCCTGGTATAGCAGGCATTGCAGTGTGCTGACGAGTTAGGAGAAGTAGATAAAAAAAAATGGTCTGACTCCCTGCAAGGTGACCATTCATGGTCACTGACTCTTGCGTCCTGCACTCAGCATTCCCAAGTGTTGGAATCAGCTGGAATAGCAGCATCAGTAGGAGATGAAGCCCAGTGGTCAGCAAGACATTAAGTGACCAAAAAGAGCATAAGGAGATGAGAGTAGCAAAATATGTGACATAGGACTAAGGTGAGATGATAGGAACTTTGTCAAAAGTTTTGACAGCATGAGTGGTGTGTCAAATAGCATATACTATGAACTTGTTCCAGTGAAACCATAAAAATATAAAAGAGAGTTTCACAATTAACTGTATTTTGTAAGGCACACGCTTTCATTTTCATAGTGTCATGACTCTCTTGATTGGGTCTTGCTCTTCCAGCTGGGAGCCCCAGTCAGTGTGGGATAGACATACTTGGATGGTAGAGTTATTGTATTCATTTTTAAGTCACTTCAACAGACAGCCTGATAGGCCTGGAGTCTGTTTTCTCCCTAATTCATTATGTACTGACAATTTGAAAAGATACTCAATAACATTTATGAACTTTATACTAAACATAAATCTTTTTTTAAATTCTCACTCCTTTTCAGTTAAAACAGACCTTAAATTATTCAAAGTACATTAAAACCAATTGAGGTAAACTAGAATCAGAAGTAAGACACAGATCTGGCCTTCATCCTGCTATTCTTCTTCTTCTTTTGGCTTTTCCTGGTTAGGGGTCATCACAGTGGATCACCTGTCCGCTCATGATTGGCAGTGGGGTTTTATGGTGTTGAGTTGTGAGCCCAGTGCCCAACCTTCCACAGAAGGCACACACACACTCACACCTAGGGCCAATTTAGAGTGGCCAATCCACCTATAGCATATATTTGGGATGTGGGAGGAAACTGGAGCACCCAGAGAAAACCCACACGACCACAGGTAGGGCATGCAGACTCTGCATAGACGGCACCCAGCTGAGGATTGAACTGGAGAACCTCTTGCTGTGAGGCAGCAACACTAACCGCTGCACCACTGCTGCCGCCCGGCCTTCCTCCTACTATATGTCTATTAATTTGATGGACTGGAATAGTTAAAGTGGATAAGTATATCAAACAATAAGTAACATATTATAATCTTTAAGTTACAGCAGTATAAGAGATCACAGAAACATATACTAGTTGGTGTGTGATGGTAAAAGGCAGGGAAAAATGGACATTAGTAATGCATACTTATTGAGACGATGTGGCGCAGTGGCACAGTGGATAGCATTGTCGCCTCACAGCAAGAGGTTCCCTGTTTTGTTTCTCAGCTGGGGTGCCTTCTGTGCAGAGACTGCATGTTCTCCCTGTGTTTGCATGGGTTTCCTTTGGGTGCTCCAGTTTCCTTCCACACTCCAAAGATATGCAGCAGGTGGATTGGACACTTTAAATTGGCCAAAGGTGTGAGTGTGCATGTGACTTTGTGGTGTAGAAGAACTACTGCTGCAGGACTACACACCCAGTGGTGTAAACCTTGGCTCTAGATGATTGTCACTGTTGAAGTGACACCCCAACCCCATGTGCAAAAATGGAGAAAAAGGGTTGTGGATGGATAGGTGGATTGAGATGATGCAGTCATTGTTAGGACACAGGAAACATTTAAAAGTTTTTTGTTTTTTTTTCAAAGGGGTTAGCATCCAAATTATTGAATATCACAGTCACCATTCTGCTGTTTCAAACAAGCTGCTGCCTCAGGGCACCAGGTTTGGGGTACCATTTTCAAACTTTGGCAATCAGTACATGAGTAGGTTAGGTCTGCTGTTATATATATCAAGTAAAATATGCATGGCGATGTACCCTGACTACAAAGGACATCTCCCACCCCCCCCATCCCCTTCTCTGATGAGGATGCATGTCACAGTTTTGCTGCTAAATTAATGATGATGAGGACAAGACTGTAGTGAGAGGGCTGTGTGATATGCCAGTGGGATTTCCGTTGCATTTATTTACTACTGATATGTATGATTGAGTGAATTCTCAGAATATGAGCCATTAAATAAGAACTCTGGAGTAATGTAAGGGGTTAATCCATGAAGTCACAGAAATGGTAGCTTCTAGAACAGTGAGTAGTATATCCCATCGTTGATAACCCACTGAGCCTGCTGGCATGAAAGAAGCATGTGCTACATATGACATTGGCATTCTTGGAGCACATGGAGAATGGAAGACAGTCTGCATGAGTATAGCAAAATTTTTCCATACATATTGTGATGTTGTATACACTGGTGGCTTATAATAGCTATCACTTTCTGTAGTACGGCAACATCAAGGTGTGAACATTGCTATCTGCTGCAGTCCCCAGGACTAGGCAGCATAGAAAGCTGTCATTATTCACACACATTCTCTAATGCAGCTGGTTGTCCAATCCACTGGGCTAGATTGACTGTGGTACTCTGGTAAGAGCAATGTTATTAGGTCAGGCTACAATCTAAGCATCTGTGTACTTCAGGAAGCATAAATAAATATGAATGAACCTTCATGATATACAGTGAACCACTGGTGCATCTAGCTTTTACGTCCTGTGTCACACGATTTGGAACACCTTTTGGAATAAAGATTCAGATTTTGCCATTTTGGCTTCGTCCCTCAGCATAACATGCCAGTTGCACAGCAGTGTGATTACAGTACATCATTAAACTTAACTGTATCTTTTAATCTAGACATAGTCTCTGGGGTGTTACTTATTATTCATAATTTGTACATACAGCAACCACCTCTGCCATCAGCATCTTACTGATTTTACCCTTTCTGTGCTTGTGGGGCTTGCAGTTCTCCTTGTCACTATGAACTCTCAATATTTTATATGAACAGCTCCATATGTGGCAGCAATAAAACTGTCAACAAGAAAAATATGCTATTAAATTTTAAAAAGTATATGAAAATTAAAACGTCTAATTTTGTTATTCATTCGTTAACTGAGTAACCCTATTAAGCAGAAGTTCCTCTTATCATGGGTGACCCAGAACACTACCTTGTTATTTTCAGATTTGCATATATATGTTTTTCTGATGACCAAATTTTAAGAAGTAGACTATAACTAAAATTGTGTAAGTTAAATACATTTTAATTAAAACTTAGGATCAAATAAGCAAAGTCACTAAAAGAAGATGTGTAGCCTCTATATCTGAGAGTACACATAGAAAAGATAAAAGGTAGTGACATTTAAATAGAAACCATACAAAAGATAATATCTTTTGCACTACCTAGCTTAACAATGTTTAGTAGAGGCATATCTACACACTTTTTGATTTGGCTTAGAAAATTGCATTCTTTTAGCGGAAGATTTTTTAAAGAGTTTGTTTGTATTAATTGTTACACCCACCACCAATTGCATGAGAGTATACATGACCTACAAGGCAAGTTTCAAACCCAGATAACAAGTTTTAAGATGTAAAAGAAAAAAACAGACATCAATTTCAGGCAAAGAAAAAAGCAAGAACACTAAAAGAATAATGCGTGTTAAGTTATTGCATAGCAAGAACTTTAAAAATAACAGAAAGCATTAGCTCTCCAGAGATCTGAAAAGTGAAAAACGAAACAAGATGCGGACGTTACAGAAGCTGGTGCAGACATAATAACAGAAAATGAAATATCATCAACGAAGACTGTAAGAGTCACCCAAAAAAACAGAAAACTCAGCAGAGATATAGAGGATAGTGAAGATGTCTGCTCTAACAAAAGCTGCCTGAAAACTTTCAGTATAGACCTTCATGGACCTGTATAGCAGAAGCTAGTCACTTGTAGTGCTTAATAAGTATTCACAGTTTCCATTTCAATCCATTTACTGAGCCTTTCTCATCCACATCAGTGCATGCAGTAATATCAGTTCCGGACAAGATTTTTTTATGATGCTTGAAATACCAGAGACTGTAAGATCTAGTAATTACCATTCCTTTAGAAATTCACAGCTCAGGCAGTTACAGAAAACACAAGCGTTAATATTAAGGAGGCTGTCCCCACTTTGGCCTGAAAAGGGCCAACCTTAAGTGAACTGGCACCCTAGGTGAAGGTTCTCCACAGCTCCCTCAACCCCAGCCAGGCATAACATCCTGACCTACCCACACAATCCAGATTACTTTTTTTTCTTTTTCTTACAGTTTGGTTTCTTCCTGCATTTC
Organism: Protopterus annectens; assembly: GCF_019279795.1. NCBI lineage: Eukaryota > Metazoa > Chordata > Ceratodontiformes > Protopteridae > Protopterus > Protopterus annectens. The sequence continues at coordinate 855,580,637 of NC_056741.1, read as the reverse complement.
ATTCATTCGACACATCCCAACTAGGCAAGTCTGCACTATAATAACTGTCGAGGAAATAATTACATTAAGCCAGGATTCTGGGGGTTGCAAGAACCCCAGAAGTTGTAGGAGTTCTTGCTGCCCTGATTTTTTTTACCCGGCCTTTTTATCCAATGAAGGCCTGAACAAAGAAACATAATTAAGGAATGAAATTCAGCCTTACTCTTCAGCTTTTGCTTTTAAGTGCATGCCTTCAGTTCACCTGAACTGACCAAGACCACACTATAATAAATGTGGAGGAAATAAATTAATTAAGCAGAGGTTGTGGGGGTTGCCAGGCCCTCAGAAGCCATGTCGAATGTCTAGGTGCTCTAGGGTGCCTTTTTAGATTTTTAACAACATTTTCATCCAGTGATGGCCTGAACAAAAATCAGAATTAAGGAAAGACATTAAGAATTTATCTTCAATGTTGCTTTTTACGCATCCTTTTGACACAACCTAACTGACTGGATCTGTAATAACTGCAGAGGAAATAACTGAAATAAACCAGTGCCCCCCAGGACCAATGGGGTTATATGTACTCTGAGGAGCATTTTTGAGCTTCTTTTATAACCTTTTTATCCAGTGATGGCCTAAAAAATAATAAGTAAGGAAAAATATTTAGTCTTTTTTTCCACAGAAAAATTGATTTTATAGGTTTTATCTGAAGTTTAATGATCAAAGCTGTGAAAATAGCAGTTCATTATAATCTGAAAAGACAAATGCTTGCAAGGATACATAAAATCATATCTGGAAAAAGTACCTGCCTCCCTACCCCCCCTAAGAAAGGATAGTCATCTTCTGTATATTGCTTTGGTGTTAGATTAGAATGAAAGCAGAGACACACAAAGCCACAGTAATGTATTTCCAGCTGCTGCTGTCAGATATTTACACAGACACAGTCTGTGTACACCTCTGGTGTTAGACTGGAATGAAACTGAAAAAAACAAAGAACACAACATATTTCAACCTGTTTTTGTCAGACATGCATAAACAACATGCCCCCCCCCATAAAGATATTCACTTGTGTGTATGTATATATATATATATATATATATATATATATATATATATATATATATATATACATATATATATATATATATGTATATATATATATATATATGTGTGTGTGTGTGTGTGTGTGTGTGTGTGTGTGTGTGTCTGCTGTTTGATTGTAAGGAATATGAAAGAAATAAATGATCACAGTAATGGTTCCAGCTTGTTACTCCTTGAGAGTACACTGTTCCTATACATGCTATAGTGACCTTCTGTGCACACCTCACAGTTTTGTGATGAAAGTTAAATAAAATAATGACCAATGTGTTCCTATCCCCAATATAAACTATTGTAATATTTGCACACATCTAATGTTTGAGAGGAAAATTTAAGAAATAATGACATCATCTTCAAGTCCTCCACACAAGCTACATTGACTTTCTGTGTACATCTCTAAGCCTTGCTGGTTTTAAATTAAGTGAGGTTCGGGTCAGAGGCAACTACTAAATTTCTGTCAAAAGCCCACTTATACAGCCTGGAGTTGGGGCATCTAGAAGCTCTGGAAGGTCTGTATGCTCTATGATGTATTTCATGTCCTCATTTTTTAAAAGTTGACTTCTTAACTGTTTTTTTTTAATGTTATAAAGAAGAGTTCAAGCATTATGTATGTGCCGGGCAATATAGTGTATGTCAGCATCAGTGGTATTATATACACACACAAAAACACACACAAAGGCACACTTCATGCTTACCTACAGGTAAATTGGAGGAATGCCAATTCCCCTACAGCATATCTTTGGGGTGATGGAGGAGATCAAAGCACATAAATAACCCACATAGAGATAGAGAGGGGATGCAGACTCCAGATAGAAGAAACCATAGCTAAGACCTCAACCAGTACCTATCAGCATGAAATGACAATGCTACTAACTGCACCACTATGCCAATGACCAGTTGCTTTCATACACATTGTTTTCATACCAAAGATAGCCACTCACCATGTACAGTCTTGATGCTTGTAATGGACAGTGAAATAAATTATGGTCAACCCCGTTACTGTTAATATAATGCAACTAACCCCCAGCACACACACACACACACACACACACACACACACACACACACACACACACACACACACACACACACACACACATGCACTCACACACACATACAATCACAAGCATAAGCCGTAGGAATACTAGTTTTATATTTTATATTATTACTGTGGAACTTGGACCATTCCAAATAAGAGAATATAGGAATCACAGTAAAGTAATACATCTCATTTCACAGAAAAGCATACCAGTCCTGCAATGTCAAATTTGTGACTGTTTAACATGAGCAAAGGACAATGGAATCAGTTACTTTCATTCACAGAATACTCCCACCCCTACCTATCAGTTCTGTCTGTTCACTTCAGGCTTATGATTGCAATAGAAATGTGATGGCCATGTAATTCATTTCAGCTGTGATCTACAAAATAGTAGCCCCGGGTTAAAATATTCCAAGTTGCTTTACACAAATAACATTAGTCCTGCAAAGCCGCAATAATGAACAAACAACAATCTGTCAGATTCCTCCACAAACGCCCCCAGGAATTAGAGATTCTAATAAATAAAGTAAGGGCCACACAGTAATACATTCAAAAACTGTTCACCTCTTAGCCCAAGAACCATACTTAACTTGTTGCTAGAGTAACAGGTTTTGCATTGGTATGCATTTTTTTATATATAAGAAGTCTAAAACTCAAATGTCAGTCATTATTTAGGGACAGCAGTGCTCAATGATATACCAGAAAACTAAACATTTTCACAAGGAACTGACAAAAAAATCAGACCTGAAATAAAGAACAGAAGAGAAAATAGTTTTCAACTAAAACAGGACAAAGATCTCAAAAAATATTGGATAATTATTATATTGCTTAAAAAGATAACAGGGCAACAAGATTTGCATCAACACTTATGGCTGACTTCATTCTCAGTGACTTACTAGGATTCTGCAGGTACAGCTGCATGTAACAGGTGCTAATTTATATTATTAAAAAAAAGAGCAGTCGGAACAGCACCCCTGGCCAAGTGGTACCCTAAGTAGTCACATAGTTAGCCTGTGCCTAAGGCTAGCAGTCAGCCCCAAAACTAAAGGAGTGGTAGAGTTTTTAGCCAACAGTGGAAAAGCCATAATAATAGTCACTATGCAAAATTTTCCTTGGAGGCAAAGACTAAACAAGTTTATGCATGAATTCAGACAAAACACCATTAGTGAATGATACAACAGTAATGTTATGTGACTGCATAAGAAAAAGAAATTCTGAATAAAATCTAAAGTAAAGAAACCTGCTATCTCTTGAAGATAGGGAAGGCAACATAAGCTCCTAACCGGACATTCCATTTTAGTGAAAAGTGGATGGCAGAACAAATCTTGATGGATGTTTAGCCCTGAGCCATAGGTTCATAGGTTCATACTAGGCTATCTGCCCTAGGGCATTTATAAGCCTAGCCAGAGTGTGTTTGGCTTTCGCCACCCATTTTAAATGAATTTTGCTATGCCCTTTTTCGAGGTTAGTATACTGTGCCTCTGTTTAACAGTGACACAGAAGTGATACCCGGGGTAAATCTACGATCTCCCATCCACTCATCAAGATTCCTCTTGAAGAGAGTCAATGAGGGACTCTGCCTAACCTGGACTGGGATTTTATTCCAGAGTGAAGGGAGCCTCTGGATTATGAATCTGTCCCTCCAGCATGTCCTATTTATTTCAGTGCTGAGGTTCAAGTCTCTCGAGCGCGTAGCTCGATGGGATTTGGATTTTCTGAGGTGCAGCATGTCCATTAATTCCGGGTTGGACATGGCTTTATACATCAGGCACAAATCGCCTCTGAGCAGACGGTATGCCACTGAGTAGAGCTGGAGTTTCTTTAACCGGCAGCATATGGCATCTGTTTGAGCCCTTTGATCCTCTTAGTGAGGTACTTTTGGGGTCTTTCCATTTGCTGCAGGTGTCTGGTAAGGTACATCCCAAAAGGAGCATTGTACTCAATTATGGGCCTGATGAGGGATGAGTAAAGAGGCACGATGACCTCCCCTGATCTAGATGTGAATCCCTTCATGATTAGGTGGGCTATATAAAATGCTTTTCTAACCACTTTGGCCACGTGGTTTTCAAATGAGAGATTGCTATCAACTTGGGTCCCCAGGTCCCTAATTACGTCTTCCATACTTAATGGATTACCACCTATGTGGTAATTTGTGGGCACTTTGTTTTTGCCAATGGGGATGACTATACACTTTTTGGCGTTTAGCTTGAGGCCATGGCTCTGACACCAGTTGTCTGTTTCTATGAGGCCCATTTGTAGGATGCTTGTGTCGGCTGGAGAGTCGATTATGGTGCCTAGTTTGCAGTCATCTGTGAACTTGGTCAGCCACAGTCCTTCCGTGTTGGCCTGTACCTCTGAGAAATATATACCGAACAAGACAGGTCCCAGGACTGAGCCTTGTGGGACGCAACTTGTAACTGGTTTGGAGTCTGACATGGCTCCAGCAATTCTAACTATGTGGGTTCTGTCCTTGAGCCAGTTTGCAGCCCATCTAGTGACATAGGGGTTTATATTTAAGCTGGTGAGCTTATCTATAATGCCCAAGTGGGGTATTGTATCGAAGGCTTTTGCGAGGTCCAGGTAGGCTGTGTGGACCACCTTCCCCTCGTCAATGGCCTTGGTAACTGTTTCAAAGAAATCAACCAGGTTTAAGAGGCAGGATCTGCCCTTAACAAAGCCAAACTGGGTAGGATCCAGTGTCTGTAGGTCCCCAATATCTTTATTTATGAAGTCCATGATGATCCTTTCCATAGCTTTGCAGACCAAGCTAGTCAGGCTTATGGGGCAATAGTTTCCAGGATCCGTTGAGGCACCACCTTTGTGGAGAAGGACCACTGTTGCTGTATGCCACTCTTTGGGTACATATCCTGCAGTAAGGCTGAGATTGAACAGTAGTTTTATGTTTGGGTTTAGGTCTTCTTGGAGTTCATGTAGGATGCAGCCCGGGACATGGTCTGGTCCCATTGATGCTGTGTTTTTTGCTTTGGAGAGGGTGGCTCTTACCTGAGCATCTGAGATGTCAGGGGGGCAGCACTCTGCTGGGATAGATATTTGCCCTTTTGGTGGGAAGGGGGGGAGAAGTTTGTGCTGAACCTGTCAGCTAGGATGTTGGCAATGTCTGTGGGTTCGGTGTATTTTTTGTCATTTTGGACTAATTCTGAGCATATCTGGGAATTTCCACCCAGGTTCCTAACATAACTAAAGAAAGCCTTGTGATTATCCTTAGTGTCCTGTGCAATTTTTCTCTCGAAGCTGGCCTTAGACGATTTTATGAGTGCCCGTAGTTTTTGCTAATACTGATCAGAGATGCCTTCCCTTTGTGGGATTTTGCTCTATCATGTAGTAGCTTCCTCCTTCTATTGTATAGTTTGTTTATGGCTGGGGTCCACCAGACAGGATGCCTGCCTTTGGAGGATTGGGTCTTGGTTTTATTTGGGATTGCATGATCCATGCATTCCTGAAGGTGTTCATAGAATGCGTTTATAAAGGATTCTGCGGTCTGGGCCGTATTTTCCACAGGCCCGGGGGCTTTGAAGGATTCCACCTCGATTTTGAGGAGTGTGAAATTTGCTTTAGAGAAGTTTTTCACTGTGGTTTTCTGGGCAGGGGGTGAGGTCGGGATGTGAATATCCAGTGAGATTAGTTTATGGTCTGATCTTACCAGTGAGGGATACACTTCTGGTCTGGTTCATAGAGCCCCCATGTTGGTGATGATCAGGTCCAGTATGTTTTCCCCTCATGTGGGAGTGGTAACAAGTTGTTCCATAGCATTTGAGTTTATAAATTCTAGGAATCTTTGGGCTAGGGTGTTGGATCTAGAGTAATGCTCCCAGTCTATGTTTGGGTAGTTGAAGTCGCCCAATATAATGGTGTTTGGAGAGACCTTCATATTTTCCAGTGTTCTCAGGAAGGCCGAGTGGGGTTCCTGGGTTTGGGAGGGTGGTCTGTAGCAGGCTATAAACTGGAAGGCAATTTTACCCACTGTTAGTTGCACATGGATAGTCTCTGATGCTTCGTGCTGTGCCAACAACCTGGAGGTGTGGGTATCTTTGACGAATATTGATACTCCCCCTCCTTTTGTGGTTCGGTCCAAGTTTTGGGGCTGAAAAGCACGGTATGAGGTATAACCTGGTAGTGCTGGGGTGCTCTTGGGAGCCTTGAACCAGGTTTCTGTTACTGCACAGATATCGATGTTCTCCATGCTAAGGAGAGTTTCGAGTGCGTGCATCTTGAGGTTTAGACTTCTGGGGTTGAGTAGCATTACTCTTAGTTTCTTATCCCTTGTGATACCTATGGAGGTGGGTTTGTCTTTTGAGCCTTGCCTAAAAAAGGCACTATGGGGGTGGCAAGAGCCTTTGCCAATATCCGAAAGCCCAGGGTTGACAGGTGCAAGCCGTCCCTAGCGAAGCATCGTGGCTTGTCAAGCATGTCATCCCAGGCTGACAGGCATTGGATCCCCTTTGAATGACACCAATATTTAAGCCAGTTGTTGAAATTGATCATCTTTTCTTCATATTGTGGCATCATTCTTGGTGAGGGTAAGATGCTACTCAAGGTCAGGGTCATACCGGCCTGGGCTACATGCTCAGAGAGCTCCTCTGTGTCTCTTTTCATGTAGTCCATGGAGGTACATCTCAGGTCATTCACACCAGCATGGACAATGACTGAGTCATATTTGTACTTGCCTTGGAGTGACCTGAGTGCTTGTGTTATGTGGCGGATCCTAGCGCCCGACAGGCAGCGCACCGTGACCTTCTCCTTGTTCAGCCTGTTGAGCGGGACGTCAGTGTGCCTGACGATAGTCACCTATTACAAGTGTATCAGGTGTGTTGTTTAGCCTTAAGGGCTGTGACTGTTCGGCACACTGGCTTTGTGAGCTATGTGTTGCACGTGTTTTGTTTTGTGGTAGCGGTTGTTTGGGTGTCTGCTTTGGAGGTCTCTGCTGCTTAGGCAGATTTTTATTTAGAGCCTCCGAGTATGTTTTTGTGTGTTTATGTGTTTGGTTTGCTGTCGTGGTAGGTCTATGTGAGACTGGAATTGTAGTGAGTGTGGTTTCCTTCTCCTCCTGACTGGTTATGCCAGTACTGAGTTGAGAGAGCTTAGCCTCCAGTTTGGCTATATGGTTGCATCTCTCACATGTGTTGGAATTTGCTGGGAGGAGGAGAGGGTTGTCTGTGTACATGAGGCAGTTGTAACATTGCCTCAAGATTCCCAGATTCACCAGCTTGTACAAACAAGAAGGGTTCTGGGGTAGCTGAGAGCAATAGAAAGTTTCTTTAACAACATACCTTGTATTTTTAATAAGCTTACAAACTTTGCAAATGCACTTTGTGCAAGTGTCACCCTTCCAACCAGTGGTCAAACTTCGTGAGACAATTGTATTTACGGCAGACCACTACTAAGGAAATGCTAGGGAGCAATTAAACCACGCAGAAAGATGGACGTGTGAAACTGAATAACTGTAAGTATCTGTGTAAATGCACTGCTCAAAAGGTTAAGTATTCTATTTAAATGTGAATGTAATACATATTGTTATTTCAGAATCCTGAAATGCTTAAAAAGTTGATTTTAATGTTTAAAAAGTGCAGCATCTATATGTAATTAATTAAAAAAGCATAGACCAGTGGAAACATTGTTGATTTTTGAAGATCCATAAGCACTGTTTAATATAAGTATCATTTCAAATTAAACTTTTAATAGTTTGAAATTTAAGATTAGTTACACTTCATTATCCCTACTGAAAAAAAAATGATGAATGGGTGACGTGTTTTTTAAGTACAGTGGCTCATAAGCGTTCATAAAAACTGTGGCCACATATTGAATTTCTTTTTCAAACAATTCTGTAATCAGGAATAATTTACCACTTTCTCCATGGCTAGGCTTTTAGGCACACTGCTTGAAGGGTGACTTGTTGCTACAGGGAGAACTTTTGTTCTCAGTGGTATAGTGACTTACAAGTGCTAGCTCTGGCTGAAAGCATTAGGCTTGACTCAAGACAGGGGGAGTGCTGAACATGACTGAGCCTGTTTGATAATATGCTGAGCCACTAATGGACCTAGCTGCTGTTATCTGCATAGCAGCTTTAACAATATGGGTTATATTCTGCATAGGATATAACAGTCAGCCAGCTTCCAAAGTTTCAGGGCGCATTCCATGTGTCCAAACCATCATTCAGTTTGAGCTCATACCAACAGAGGGAAGAAGGCTGAGCACTTTAAGGGCAACGCTGGGAATAGCAAAAAATAAATGTCCACACCCTGAGATAAACAACACATCAAAAAACAAGGGTGATAGAGGAAAGGAATAACTTGATCATTTCAACATTACTGTTATGATTAGTTTACTTGCACAAACCAAGCTGTTACTCTTCACCCCCACTCTGAACCATACATACCATACTTTTCCCCAGAACCTTGTACTAAACTGCTAGGAGTAATCATCGACAACAACCTTAAGTTTGATGCTCACGTCGACAAAATTATTAAAACAGTTAATAAGAAACTAGGCTCTTTATACAAGATTAAACAATTCCTAACCCCATCTGCTAGGACTGTGATTGCCCGTACACATCTGCTATCAACCCTTCTTTATGCCTCACCCATCTTCGTAAACCTAAGCAGATCAGACCTCAATATATTTACTACCTGCTATAATAATATTGCTAGATTTGCTACAGGATCAGCATATAGAACCCATCACTGTCAAAACCTTAAATCGCTAGACTGGCTAGAACTACCCTACCAACTTCAGCATAACCAACTTATAGTTGTTCACAAACTTTTCTACCAACCAGACAGTACACCCATACTGAAAAATATTATCACCCCCTACAGTAACCTAAAAGCCAACTGCTCTTCCACCAAAATGCTAGTACAAACTGTTAAATCCAACAATTTAGCTGGTGAATCATTATTTTCCAACTCTGCGGCTAAAATCTGGAACTTACTTCCTACGGAACTTATTACAGTTCCCTCCTTAACCCAATTCAAAATATCTCTTAAAAATCACCTAAAATGCATTGGCTCTGTCCATATACAAACCCTGACTAACCCCACTCAAACATCAACTATTAATGAAAACCTTATTACAGGAAGAAACTCTGATTCTCTATCTGTTTAGAAAACTGAGTATATGTCTGTTATCTACTGGAAAGTATTAAAGTAAGGATGATAGCTTGTCTCAACCATGTATGTGAACCACTATTAATGTATTTGATCAGTTAGTAATCTCCAACTATTTTCTATCAGTTAATAATTTCCAACTATTTCCTGTGTGTATTTTAGAAAATCTTGAACATGTCTGTATATACTGTTGAACAAATGTCCATTTCGTAATAATTCACTGTATGTATACTTGTGTATGTCTGGAGCTTTTCTCCCTGGCCTCCGCTGAAAATGGACCTATATCCAGTCTGACTTTCCCAGTTAACAAATGTAAAATAAAAAAATAAATAAATAAAATTGTCATCACATTGATCACTGCTTTAGTAGCCTTAGCTATATGGGTGAATTACCCTACCTTACTACATTTTGGAGGTTGAAGGTGAATGGTCTAGGAGCTCCTAGAGAGGGGCCCTAGCAAAGCATGTTCTAGACCTAGAGAAAAAATCAAGCTTATAGTGCTTTGTAAAAGTAGTTACAAAAGACAAGCTACAGCGTTTAGCATATTTGTGGAATTCAGTTTTTCAAAAAGCCATAGATGAAGCCAAGGCCCTGGTAGAGTGGGCCTTAAACCTGCCCTGAATAGCTTTATTGTGGAGATTATAACAAAATGAATAGCCTTAGACATCTATTTGGACATAGTCTGTTTTGAAACATTTTGTCATTTCTTCATACCTTATCAAGAAATGAATAATTGATCCAAAGATCTGAAAGATTTAATTCTGTCAAGATATTGCCTGAGTTATCTGTGGACATCCAAGGTGTGGATTATCCTTTTTCTCTCATTTTTAGTTTCAGGAAAGAAAATGGGGAGATGGATAGATTGATCTAAAGTAAACTTGGATATCACTTTAGGCAGAAAAGAAAGATTAGTTCTCAAAGGGCTGACTCACCATAAGACCTTGAAACTCAGATAGTCTTCTTACAAAGTTCAGAGCACTCAGTAAAACTGTTTTCCATGTTAAGAACGTTGTCAGCCAGGTTAGCTGGTTCAGCTGGAGCAAGGGTTGGTATCTCTAATAAAAACTTAAGATCCCAACGAGGGGCCACCAGTTTTCCTGGAGACCACTTATGCAAAACTCCTTTCAAAAACATTTTAACATGAGAATGCATTGAAAGAGGAGGATCCATGGGTAGACATGCTGAAATGACAAATAAATGAGCCTTGATGGAGTTGTAAGAAAAGCCATGAAATAGTAATTCTCACAAATGTTGTAAAAACTGGGAAGAACTAGTCTTGAATGGGTGCTGGTTATATGATTTTCTAGTAGCAGGCTTTCTTGCCTCCATTAGTACCTACTGCACATCCTCAGAAAAGAGGAGCTTGAAGAGAATTAAGACCCTGTCATCCACCAGGCAGTCAGTTTAAGTTGACTGGGGTTGGAGTGCATTAAATAATGCTGTTCTTGTGTGAGTAGATTCAATCTCTGAGGATGCTTGTTGTAAGTTCTCCTGACCATTTCCAAAAGAAGGGAGAACCACAGTTTCTGGGTCAGAAGGGAGTCAGTACAATGTTCCTTGGGGATTCCTTCTAAATCCTCAGAAGTGCATAGATATCATTAGAAAGGGCAGAAAAGCATACAGGCACATTCCTGTCCAAAAGAAGATAAAGCATATGTCTTCCAAAACTTCTTGCATGGAGTCCAAGAGCAGAATCTTGCCAGCTGATTGTTCAGAAATGAGGCAAAAATTCCTACTTGAAGAATTTGCCATAAATGGATCAAATCTTGGAATACCCCCGATCTAGTTTCTATTCATGAGGGTCTGCCCTTGTCCTGCTACACAGTTTTGCTCATACGGAATGTAGGATGTTTGTAGAATGAGATTGTGCTGTGAAGCTATATCCCAAGCTAATGTTACTAGTCTGCAAAGGGGGTATGGACTTGTTGCCCCTTGCTTGTTGATGTACTACATGACTGTGGTATTGTCTGTAACAAGGTGAAGAGGTCCCGGGGACCAAACATGATTCAGACAGTTGAGTGCCTTGACTGGGGCAAGCATCTCTTTTATATGTATATGTTTGCATCTGTTCTTGGTGTCCCACACACCTTGTACTTTTATCCCACCTGAAACTGCTCCCCAAACAAACTATGAGTTGCTTCAAGTGACAGACTACTTCAGAACAGGAAGTGAGAAGGGGAGACCCAGATTTATGATATTTGTTGTTTCTAACAAATGATCTCTCTTCCAACATACCCCAGCACTGAGATTTGAAAATGGAAAGGATGTTGATGCTGGGAACAAAGAGACTTCAGATACCATTGTATCTTTCTCATGTGGAGTTTTGCCAGAGGCATCATTAAAATCATAGATGCCATGAGACCTAAAATCCTGAGGGATTCCCTTTCATGAAGATCTATTTTTTCCTGCTGAAGAAAAGCTCTTTGAACTGAGGTGACACCCCAGTAACACAACCCTGTGTGATTGAGTCAAAAAACACTTTTGAATATTTTCTCGGAATCTCAACAGTGTAGGACATCTCTCACCCAAATGAGAGATTCCTGACACTTCAAAAAAACTCTGCAAAGATAAGCAAATCATCTAAATATGGAAACATGTGGCCTGCAATGAGCTATAAATGGAGCTAGATATTTTGTGAACACTTTTGGTGCAAAGGATATTTCATTGAGTGATGAAAGAGCTGATAATGTGATCCAGACACACAAAACCTAAAGAAACGCCTGAAGTTTGGATGAACAAGGATGTGATGATTAGCATGCTTTAAATCTAGTGTTACCTGGAAACTTGAATGAGCAAGAAGAGATAAGTTGTGAAGTGACATAATTTTGAATTTGGGCACTATCACAGACAGATTTAGGAAAAAAAAGATCCAGAACTGGTCTCAAAGCACTTTCTTTCTTTGGCACTAAAAACATCCATTAATAAAAACCCTCCCCCACCTGTTAAGGAGAAACTGGTTTTATCATCTCCTGAGACAGTATGTGATGAAAGACAGATGAAAATGAGAGTTTGGTCTGGTACGTAAGAATTACTCCCTGGAAAGGAGGAATTTCCTCCCATTGCCATCTGTAACCCAAATGAATGATTTTCTGAGCCTATTTGTCTGAAACTGTCTGTTACCAAAGAGAAGAGTGGAGATTCAAACTTTCAGGAGAGAAGTGGGCTGCCAGGGTCAGAGGGGGAACAAGTTCCCTTAAATAGTCATTCTGGCTTGCTGGACTGTCCTTGGTTTGAGGAGTTTCCAGAATTCTTTGTGGAACCCCTTTGCCATTTTTTTTTCTTAAACATCTGTTTACCAGCATTTAGTTGAGACTGTTCATTTTGTTTTTGCCAAAGCTGGATGAAGAATTAGAGAATCCCTTCGAAAATGTGAAAAAGAAGGGATGAAAACGCATAGAGATTCCCTGAATCAACTTACCCCTTTCATCTCTCTTTTTGTGTTCACCTTTACAGCAGAGGAGCCAAAAATTAAATCCAAAGGAGAATTTAAACTGTCATTGTTAACCTCATCAGGGAGGTTATAAGAATTCTGCCAGCCAGACCTCCTCAATACAGTACTAGTGACCACAGCCCTGGAAGAAGTATCAACTGAGTCATACACATACTGCAAGCAATAAGTAGTGACTTGTACTCTCTATTAAAACTAAATTATTTCAAGCATATTTTTCCTATTAAGAAACTGCAGACAAAACATCCATTATACTTCTACAATTTGTCTGAGCAAACTTTAACATATGAACATAAGCATTAAATATTTCCCCATACTTGTCAACCATCTTCCATCCTTATCCGAAAGAGTAGGATTGGAATTAAATGCTCAGCAGCAGTGGGATCAATTAAAGCTATATCTGCTGGTCAGATTTGGGAATAGTGTATAGAAACTTAAAAGACCGAGGAACTTCACATATCCAATCTGCCTTTTTAAGGGCAGATAACTGACTATCAGGAAAATTGCAGACAATAACACACACATCCTCCAGAGCTAACAGAACTGGAGGAATAGGTGAAGGTTCTGGAAATTCCTTCTGTAACAACTTGTGGTATTTTCTGAGGGACTGATAAACCTCAGTGTTCTACCACTGAAAACACTGGGACATTCTGGAAATAATCTCAGTGATAGATAAACCCTTATAGACAGAATCAGAAACTGAACTCTACTCTGAGTCTGACTCTGTCCCTTTAGCTTCTTGCCGAGATTCAGAATCTTGAAACTCTTCAGGAAAAGAGGTCCATAGTGGCTCTAGGTGCTAAGCCAGAGAGATCCAGCATAAAAGACCAGTTGTCTGTGAGACAAAAAAAAATGTCCACAGCAGTCACCTACCTGCAGCTGAGGTGAATTGCTAGCCTACTTTGGTGGCAAAGGCTGTTTGCTTAAAATTTTCTTTTTGTGTCTGAATGAAGGACTGATCATGAGACTGCCAGTTTGTTTCAATATCAAGCCAAAAATAATGCCTCTTTCCTTGGGAAAACAAGCTGAAAAAGCTGGTAAAACTTAAAAGTCTTTAAATGTCACTTTTCACATAAAAATACAGTAATACAGTAAAAAGCACTTTAAACACTTTACCAGTCTCAAAAAGTAAAATAAACACAATTTCTCCAAAGAAAAAGTGGTTTTCAATTAGTTTAAACAACTTTTAAACTGACAGAAAATAAGACCTTCTCATTTAAAAGTATAATACGGTCTTGTGACAATCCATTAAAACACAAAACTCCAAGCTTTAATATAACTGTCCTCAAGAAGAAACTATTTTTTGGAAGGAAAGGCTTGACACCCAAATCTGTCTTTTTAGCGAGTTCATTTTGAGCTGACTGATGGTTTGCCATGTGGAAAGTGTCTTGAAGCTTTGGAAGCTGGTCAGCTGTTACATCCTGAGTAGGATAATCGATTTAGCTAAGGCTACTGCAGCAGTGATCAATATAATGAATGTCTATAATTTTTTTCTTCAGCAATAGTCTCCAGAATGCTTTTTTTTTTTTTTTTTTTTTTTTTATTAATATTCATGAAAGCCTACGTCTTCAAAATGAAGCCACCATTGCATGCATATTATTGATTTTTCTACTGCTTGAGCTTTGGGGACGTGTCATCTTGTCACCAAAGAGCTCTCATTATTCTCAGTACCTTCATACCATTGAGAGTTCTGCTACATAAATGGTATGAATAGAAGCCACGAGTATGTGGAGCTGTAGGTGGGAAGATAGAGTAGTTTCCTGGCCTCAAGCAGTTCTTTACTGCCTATTGCTTTATATCCCTCTATAATTTTGTCTTCTTCTTTTGGCTTTTCCCGGTTAGGGGCTGCCACAGCAGATCACCTGTCCGCTCATGATTGGCAGTGGAGTTTTTACAGTGTCGAGTTGCCAGCCCGGCGCCCAACCTTAATTGCAACTGCTTAATCACACTTAGTTTACAGTCATTGCACTTTGATTTCTGACGTGCAAGTTACCTTAACAAAAAAGTCTTGGAGTAGCAAATCTCATTTTTTTCCTGTTGTGATCTGAGCAGTTTTCAGGCTTCTTTGGGGCGCTGTATGAAAAAAAAAAGTTAAAATCCTGTAATGGTATTATAGCACACAATCCAATCATTAACACACATAAATTAGTACTATAGTAAAAAAAAATAACAGATTCTTTTAAGTAATGCTAACAGTTTCTCTTTTGAGTCTCTGCCCAGAAGCATTAATTTTGATTTCCTGAGAGAATTAACAGCATCTTTGAAGACAAGCAAAGTCAATATTTCTGATTGCATTAGGTACTACATCACATCAAAAATTATGACCTACTAACCACAATATATTTTAGTCTGTTTTTGAGCTTGGGCTGGAAGAAAGAATAAATGAGCAGCTTAATTAAGTATTTCAGTCAGGCATTTGTATACCTTCCCATTAATTCTGTTCTCTGGCAAGGCAAACTGACTGTTGTGACTCAAGAAGGAATACTGCAGAGCAGAGCTGTGATCCCTTTCCTTACCGGACATGTCAGGACAAAGCAAAAATCACCTGGACACCAAAGGCAAAACCACTGTTACAAAAATAAATTCTCATCTATTCTGCTGTTGTGTTGTGGGAGTGGGAAGTATAGACATCACAGCCACATTTCCTGACAAGCGGAAGTAACAGACATTGCACTGATTCATCATTGCTCTATTTTATATGCAGTATAGGCAGCCTGCTGCACATACTGTGCATGTTGTCAGTGGGGTTAGAGGCAAAAAAGCAATGTCTTTCGGCTTATCCCAGTTAGGGGTCACCACAGCAGATCACAGGTCCTCAGATTGAATGGTAGTCATGTTTTACCATGTCAAGTTGCCAGCCCAGCACCCAACATTCAAAGAAGGCACACCCACACATACACACCTACTTGCATGTCTTTAAAACTCACTCGACCGCAGGGAGGACATGCAGACTCTGCTCAGAAGGCACACGAGCTGAATCATGACAAGTGTCAACTGCTTTAATCTGGGGAATCAGTACAGATGTACCAGTGCAATAATATTGGGTTACCAGCAATAACACTTGTGCTCTCACTGACCGCATAGTGCTAGCAAGACATTGATGTTATTTTTATTTGGTGGGGGGGGTTATAATGTAAAGATCATGGCTGGGGCAAACCTGGAGGATCATGGTTGATTTACTGCCTCATGCTATCCAGGTATCATTATTGTACTTAAAGTGGAAGGAAGCTACTATTCTCCATGGTACTACACCGCTGTTGAAGCTGTACAATGCCTGTTACAAGATGACTATAAAAGCAGTTGGCTGGTAGAAAATGTAGGGTGAAGATCGATAATGTTCTTCTAGATGTGAAGATGATCAGCTCCAGAGTTCCTCAAGAATCTGCATTGGGCCCAGTGTTGTTTGGTATTTTCATGTCTAGTTTTCAGTTGGGAAAAAACATATGGATGAGCAAGTATGTTGATGATACCAAACTGGTCTCAGTAATAACCACTGTTATGGACAAACTTGATACATAGGCAGTTTTAAGATCTATGGAGTTCAACACTAAAGAGAATATTGTTATGTACTTTGGCTGTGATAATCCCCTCTACCCATATGCGATTAATAATTTGATACTGAATGAGCTTGTGGTAATTCGAGATCTCAGTATTAATAGAGATAACACAATTAATTTTTTCCCAAATGTCTTGGAGGTTAATAGGTCAGTTCTTGTCCATAAAGAACAATAATTTGTTGATAAATATAAACATATATAAAATCAATATGTCAGGAAATTCTTTCCATTGTAGGGGTAGAAGGTGGTACCCCTTCCATTTAAGATTAGGAAACAGGATACAGTAAGTTCTTTTAAAGATGCTTGGATCGCTGGATGGGGGAAGAATATTCAACCCAATCTACATTGGTGGCAAGTTTTCTATAGGCCTCCCAAGGCTATGAGTTTGATATAACCATGTTGAATATTGTTACCATTGCTGTTAGGCACTTCAGGCTGTACTATATGGTTCAAAAAAATCTGTGTAAATGGGATCCGTTATGCAAGCAGATGGTTCCAAATTGAGGATGTTTCTGTTGCATTGGAATCTGTGGTACATATTAACTCAGCAGTGGTGCTAGACAAACATACCTCCCCTTCTGACAGCCAGACATTTATGATAATGTGTTGTAGTGTCAGCAGAGGAAGTTTCCAGTGTGTAGAACTATGCCATCCACATTAATATGTAGCAGCAGTATATGCATATGGATGTTTTCCATAGTCTGCCTTCCACATTAGTGCCAGCACTAGACTGTTATCAATTATGTTCCTCTGGTGACACCTGAGTATCCATGCATTGCCGTAACCCACTGGGATGGCACTAAGTGTGGTGGTCCTTTAACATGTATGAAGCTGTGAACTAGTATCAGGACTCCAGTGTTAGATAGGAGTGTTTCTGAAATTCTGTACTACGTCATCAGAACTGTGATATGTTCCCAGGCCTAGTAATGTACAAAAAACTATTAGTAGCACACCAGAAATACCTGTGCACACGCTTACTTGTACAGTGTTATTATAATAGTTTTTGGAACTTCAGCTTCCACAAGTTATATTAGGATGATCTTCTAATCAAAATTATTGTGTGCTTTTCTTTAAACCTTGCTAAACAGTCTAGGCACTATTCAGAATAGTTGTACTTGTTCTTTATGTCAGTACTGGAGCAAGATTGACATTTGTTAATGAATAAGACAGAAACCACTTCCTGGCCATTTACACTCAATTAACAATGCTGTTCAGGTCAGTAACAAATAAAGAGAAAAGTTATTCTGCCTGGTTAAGCAGAGCAGTCTATTACAGTTGGTTTTAGTAGCAAAATGATATGCTGAAATAAGCATTTAGCTGTAAAAAAAATGTTGCCATTAAATATTAATTGTAGACTCGGTCAGGCTGACATTATGAAAAGATTAAAGGGAAGACTCTATCCTTGGTAATGAATCCATATGGTGCTTGCTGTGTTTTACACACAACTAAACACTAATTTAAACCAGCTAGTGGGACTGTGTTGCTAAACTGCCATATATTTACTGATAACCTAACAGATAAAATGGCAGGAATAAAATTGCTTCTTCATATGTTGAACCAGTAAATTTTCCTGCATTGAGAGATGATATTCTTATGGACTACACAGAAATCAGAACTTACTGGCGGCAAAGCACACTGGTTCATTATGACTTCTAATCAGAAATATTTCTGTTTTTGTAGATCATTCCATTGTTGCTGATGAAAGGTGTAACAGGGATTCACTAGTGACTCTTGGCAGGAAGTCTGCAAAGTGATGTTTGCTATAACTGCTTCAGATGTGCTTACAGTTATTTCAGCATATTAATGGAACTGTTAATATCCTATGAAATATTTATTGAGTCATTTGTTCAACTAAGGATGTTGCAGCTGCTCATGCCCACTTTCATAGCTGTATTCATAGAAAGATTATTTTACTGTGAGGAGATGTAACTAAGTTCTCATGACCCTTAATATACATACACTTGTGTTTCCGTGTATTCACCGGGTTTAAATTCCTTGAAGCTTCAGTCAGGTGACACACATGGATCAAAGCTTCAGCTTAATGAAACTAATAGAAGAAAAAATATTGAAGGTAGGCAATACTCACTGCACCCCTAATGTGGAAGGTAACCCTCATCTCTTACTTTTATATACTACCTACATAATTGCACAACTGTGAAGAAAAGACCCACACAAACAGAATCAATGCTGGTGCACAGAAAATGTACTGTCACTCATTCCCTAATCAAGAGGTTCAGCACTGGTAAATGAAATCAATTAATTCAAGCTTCATTCACTTTGCAATTAACCCAGTGTAGAGTAATCACATTAAACTATTATCACCTATACCTTAGTCACATTAAACCTGTTATCACCTATACCTTAGTCATATTAAACCTGTTATCACATATACCTTTCAGAAGTTAACTGCATTTTACTCTGTTCCACAACACAGATCATTAACTGAATTCTAACCATGAGTACATGGTATTTTGGAGACAGCCATGTATATACAGTGTCAGTATTACAAGAAACAAGAGACCTTTTATATCTGGTTTCAGGCCCTATGGCAGTTACGTACATCCACACATTATGCATCATCAGAGATGTTGTCAGCCCTATGTGGTCAGTCACCATCCTACATGTACCTGTTCAGTGGCATCCGGTCTACATGAGCCTTGTTACACACGTAGTGATACAGAACTGCTTTCACAAGACGTTTGACATATCTTCAGCCACCTGCCTGTGTAACTTAGCTGAAAAGCACAGCCACAGTCATCAGGGAGAGTAAGATTCTCTTCTGACACACTGAAGGAATTCAAAGCACGAATGCACTTTGTCCACTGCATTTCTGCCCCAAGTTAGAATGATTTATAGAACCAGATGTTCTTGTCAAGTATAAGATGTGATTATGCCAATGAATCTGAAGACCTCCATCTGGCAGTGTTTAGCTTCCTTCAGGCTTTTGTAGAGCCTTCTCTGTGAAGAAGTTGATGCAAGTGATGATACAATCAATGAAAACAGTATAATGATTTAACTGCTATGGCTGGGGAAAGTCAAATTATAACAATAATGCAATATTTTTCTCAGAAACATTTCGTATAATGCCTAAAGAATTTCCCATTCTTTTAAAGTCCATTCACTATCTATTACCCACTTTAACCAAAGCAGGGTCATCGTAGAGCCAGAAGTTACTGTGACACTCATTGGGTTTAAGGCAGAGATAAATCATCTTTGGATAGGAGCCAGATCATCGCATAATAAATGTACATACACTCATGCAGCAAATGCACCTAAGGGCAATTATCTTTCAGTGTGTTTTATAGATTTGTCTTACAGAAACTATTCTGAATATAGACAGTTCCTCTAGTATTCTTGCTGCATGGAGACTGTTAAGGTCACAGGAGTGAGATTTGGGTGCTAGACACCAGAGAGTGAAGCTAGAGGTATTTACTTTGTGATCAGGGTGCTAAGAATAAGGTGGGAGTAAGAAGCACGTAAGACACATGCCAGACATCTGTGGCACATAAAGCTTTGATTTTGAATTTAATTATTCTATTTGTATCCGTTATGTGTACATGCAAGCAATAATGTCCGACAAGATTAGAAATAACAGACCTCATAGGGGTATTATGAGACCAAGCAGCACAGGCAGGTAATCTTCACACTGCAGAAAGTTCCATTGTTTCACTATAAGGCCTACAGCACGAAGTCATTCCTGTACTAATATGGCCAACATGTATCTTTTATCTTTTTTTTCTTTAGCTTTTTTTTTTTTTTTTTTTTTTTTAGAAAATTAGTCTCATGCTTATTTATAATGGAATATTTTACATTGAACTTTAAAGAATTAAAAGATAATAGTGAACATGTGTTGTTTGTGATTGCAGATCTGCATGTGAGTGTTTGCTTGTGTCGACATGTTCAGTGTGTTTGTGTGTGTTTTAAACTAAACTCCTAAACTAATTCCAGAAAGAATTATTAGGCATTGTAGTAGTTATCAGACTGGAACTGCGACAGAGGTTTTTGCACTACTTTGAAATCCCTAATCTGTACTGTACATACAGTATTTTAAAATAATTCTGAAAAGCATTGTTTTCCTACATAGTATTTTTCCATTTGATCTGGTCTGGAGTTCTAACATCCTTTTCATTTTGAGACAGAACAGATGTTGACAGGTCTGGTTTCATGTCAAAACAGAATACAGAATTCACATTGATTTTCTGTGCTTAGCACACCCTAAATGGATTGCATAGTTTCTCTCTCTATCTCTCTCTCTCACACACACACACACACACACACACACACACACACACACACACACACACACACACACACACACACACACACACACACACACACACACACACACACACACACACACACACACACACACACAATACAATGATGCATTAAGGGTGTCAGAAGTTTTCTTTTCCAGGCCTAAAACACTCAGGTTCTCGTTATGACAAAAATAAAAATTCTGTAAACTTTTTTATGCTGCAACCAGAACATGCTTTATCAAATAAAAGCCATAGCACTGTGCAGTACTAAAATTCACACACTTAAAATATTACCCTTGCCTGCATTTTGTAGCCAAGTACCATGTTGTTAGTAGTATAGCACAGGTCATCCATAGGTACACAAAGTAAGGGCAATACAAAATACCATAATAAATCAGATAATTAGACAGACAGCAGCAACCTGTTATATTAATGTTCTACATGGTGAACGTTCACAAAAAGAAAAATCTAGCAAAGCTAGACTTTCC
The DNA here is from genome assembly GCF_019279795.1 of Protopterus annectens. Taxonomy (NCBI): domain Eukaryota; kingdom Metazoa; phylum Chordata; order Ceratodontiformes; family Protopteridae; genus Protopterus; species Protopterus annectens. The sequence continues at coordinate 855,559,651 of NC_056741.1, read as the reverse complement.
ACTGTGTGATACCGTGCACCTCTTGTATCGGAGGCAAGATGGGATATATGCAAATTACCCTTTAAGGATATCAGGTGTTTCAGCTAAATGGCAATTCTGAGTGTCCAGGATTTTTTCTTTTACTTTTAAATCTATTTATGGACAATTTCAGGCCAATAAAGCCAAACCCTTCTAGCTGTGGACATGCATGTTTCTGCCTTCTTATGGCATCATCAGCACAGTATAAGAGGAATGTTTGACATTTGGAAACACAGGGTTGTCATACCCAACTGATATCCATAAACATAAGGGTGTTTACAAAATATCCCAACCAACAAACTAAAACAATGAGTAATAAGGTCACACAGGAAAACCAGTTGGTTTTGCTGTGCTGATGATGCCATAAGAAGGCAGAAACATGCATGTCCACAGCTAGAGGGGTTTGGCATTATTGGCCTGAAATTGTCCATAAATAGACTTAAAAATAAAAGTAAAAGAAAAAGTCATGGACACTCAGTATTGCCATTTAGCTGAAATATCTGATATCCTTAAAGGGCAATTTGCATATATCCCATGTTGCCTCTGATACAAGAGGTGCAAGGTATCACACAGTGGAAAGTCTAGCTTTGCTAGATTTTTCTTTTTGTGTTTTTTAACCAGTTGGTTTGCCTGTGTGCCTTATTACTCACAAAAATGAAGGTGCTCTGTTTGCAGCAGACATATTTGAAATGGAAATGAAGACTTCTGACCATGTTTAATTCACCTTTCCATTACCCATGAATATGTCCTTTCCAGATTCATGCTAGGAAGTATAAAAATATCACAGCTGACATAGTGATATTTTTCAAACATTTGTTTTCACCTTAAAATGAATATTTATTTAAAAAGGATGACAGCATGCACTGTAGTCTGGCCAAAACAGACTAAAAGCAGATGCAGACGTTAGACGCTTCACTGCATTTTATGCTTTTGTACAAGATCTATAAAAATAGGTCAGCAGTGGGCAACAACTGTAACCTCTGTGTGTGGGTGTATGCTGTACAAGTATGTGTATGTTTTATATATATATCTATATATATATATATATGTATATATATATATATATATATATAGATATATATATATAGATATGCATACATATATAGATACATAGGGATGGTCATATTTGTATATATGCATATATATGTAGAGGGATCCTCTTCAGAAGAGCAAAAGTTCAAAAGACCAAAAATCAAATTATCTATAAACTCAAAATATTGAAAATGGAATTTGCCACTTCTCCACTGTTGTGCAATCTCTGATATGGTATATATAATTTACAGGGATTGCCACCTGTATTAAAAACATTTTCAATATTTTGAGTTTTTGATACTTTGATTTTCAGTCTTTTGAACTTTCAGTCTTCTAACATAAAGCTATATAGATATATATTTATATATGAAGTTTGGATGTACAGACACAAATGCATACATGTGGAATAGATACATGCATGTACATATTGTGTGTGTGTGTGTGTGTGTGTGTGTGTGTGTGTGTGTGTGTGTGTGTGTGTGTGTGTGTGTGTGTCTGTCTGTGCATATATAACATTTCAGTAAAAGCATGACAAAGTGTCTCATCCTGATAGTTTTCTTTGACACAAGTTTTTCTGTATGTCTCCAAAGAGTTAGCTAAATTAGTTTAGATATAAATGGTGAATCTCTAAACCTACACTGATTTTTCTGATTCACATCTGTCCAGACATCTGTTTCTAATATCAACAGAAGCTAACAGTGTATTACAGAATATATATTCATTTTCTTTCAAAAACTGATATGTTATTCTTATGGGATAGATGAGATGCACACATTAGCCAATACCATGTTATTCCATCTGACATAAGTGGGCATACCTTGACCATTTCTAGGATGTCTGGTGTCATGTAATAACTGATTGGCTACTATTTACAATGTGTATAGTGTGAAGCACTTAGCCTCTGTTTCTGGTGAATACTGAAGGTGACAGGTCAATCAAGGTGCTTACTGAATCCTTTCAGCTAATGACCATTTACAAGAAGCACCTTCACAGCACCAAATACACTTGTACGGTGGCTGAAATTTGTGGGTGGGGGAGAATGAATCATTGCTTCATCTCCTCTATAGTGAGGCACATGCAGCTGTTCTACATCTCTGCAGCTGTCACCCAAAATCCCAATTCTCCAGAGTTCCTGCTGTTTTAATCAGGAATCCAATCACTGAGCCGTAATCGGCTGGTCATCATGTTTGCCCTTGCTGATATTGCAAAGGGCAAATAATAGAGAACTGCATTACACATACAATCTTAATATTGTTACTTCACGTCTTGGCTTTGCATTCCCACTCTTAGTATCTGTTTTTCTGGGTGTAGCCTAGTATTTTTTAGTACATAGTTAGGATAATAACATTTTCTTTTGCAGAATGTTGCTCTGCCGGAAAGTTCTTTTGACTTTTGTGGATTCTGCTCTTCATAGACAATCTCAGGATTCAGTCTTGTCACTTTTACAGCTGTCTCAGCTATAATTGCTGATTGCAGTAATCAGTGCAGTGCAGCATCCTTTTCGTGTCAGCTTCTTGTCCAAATTTTAATTGTGCATATTTATGTCAGAATATCTGTCACACTGAATAACTGAAGTCATGTTCTTTAAAACCAAATTGTCAGAGTATGTTTCACCAAAACTTGGATTCTCTTAATAGGATGTTGTCACTTTATGCCAAAAATTACTGCTGCAAAGGTTTCCTTATACTGGAATTGCAGATTACTTGTGTGAATATAATTTAGTTTTGAGTACAGAGGTTAAGACTTCTTAGTAAATTTTCCAATGTGTACAGGAAAAAGAAGTTTATACTATTTCTTTCACAAATGTAACCAAAAATATGCTACAAGCAATGGGAAAAAGGAAGAGATAGCACGTTCCAAGAGCAGGGTTGCAGCAGAAAAGTCAAAAATTAAATTGTGAAAGAATACTGTAGACATGCATGAATTTTACTATAGTATTGCCTTGATTCGTTATGTGATTGTAGACACTATTTTGTTTCTTGATTGAGTAAAACATCACAGCTCTAGTCTATTTAAACTTGAATTTATTTCAGATTTCTTAACTTGCCCTTCTCAGTTCATCCAGTCACGCATTCATTCTTACTTTACTGCTTAACATACCTCTCAACTGTACAGATTTTCAAAGAATGTCCAGATTTTTGCCTCATATTTCTGGTCTGTTTTTCATAAATTTATGGTTTTCTGATAAATTATTTGTAAATCATTGAGGGTTGAAATCAGAAAGTAATGACAGACATTTGAATTTTAGATTTCCTACCCTTCAGAAAAATCATGTTAATGCAACATATGTTATTCTATTAACTTTCTAAGTTTGTAAGAGCATTATTTAAAAAGTGTCCCTATTTTTGGTCCTTTGTCCCCCCATTTTTATGACTTTGTCCAGATTTCTTGCTCTAAGAGGTTGAGAGGTATGCTGCTTAATTAATCTCAAGGTCATGGGGAGCTGAACAATATCACAGCACTCAATAGGTACAAGGCTTAGAAGGTCATCCTGGTGTAACAAGGCAACAGAGTAGGAAACACACACACACACACACACACACACACACACACACACACACACACACACACACACACACACACACACACACACACACACACACACACACACACACACACATAAAGGCAGTTAGATAGTCACCAGTTCACCTATGACATGACCTTAGAATAATGTAGAAAACCCACATGGACAGAGAGAGGACACATTCAGACTCCATGCAGAAGGCACACCTGCTAAGAACTGAATTGGAGAACCTAGCAGTGTGAGGTAACAATGCTATCTGTTGCACCACTGGCCTATCATATTGAGAGTTTCTGAATGTATTATTGTGTGAATTTATGCTGCTTGAACTCTGTAAAATGAGATATACCACTAACCACCATAACATTACAAAAAAGGAAATGGCATTGTTGTCGCACACATTCCATTGAGCACTGAACTCTTCTTTTTTTGTCAAAGAAGCCATGCCACTTCCTGATGCTGAGATAGTGTTGTGTGGCCTTTGGGCTGACTAGATGAGCTTGTTCTAAAGGTAGCATCATCCATCTGTTGTGATGGCATGTTCTTGTTAAGCTTATCTTTCACGCTTGACATTATATCACATAGTTGTGATGGCAAAAAAGGTCTTGTTGTTAGTCTAGTTTGTTCTGTTTATGCCAAAACATTTTTAGCTGCCCATATAATGTTCCTTCTCAGCCCACCATCTATTCCAAGCTTCTTGAAGGACTCCCTGTAAAGTAACTTGTTCTATTTATCCATTCTTCTATCCAAGTCTGGTATGAACTTCACACCCCAATTAATATTATTGTGACAGTGCAGGAGCCAAATTTTGGTATTTCTTCTTGAGTTACAGGATGTATATCATTGGTTAGAGGCATACTGGCAGGCTCAATTGTTACGAGTTCTGTTCTAGTATAGTGTGTGGCATGTCCCCCCTCCTTTCTCTGAGTTTACCCTTGAGCTTTATGGGATCAAAACATCCTTTTGGTATTTTTGTATAACCCTGCTATGCCTTCTCCTTTCTTACATATCAACAATAAAACACAAATAACTCCCACAGCCTCTCCCTTATACCCATGTCCTCCATTTCTTTTACTATCCTGATAGCCTTATTTTTATACCATCTTGGGTAACCTGATATGATCTTTATTCCCAAATGTCACTAGAATTTGACATAATATTTCAGTTGAGTCCCAGCCAATAATCTTTACAGGGAATTTTAGCTTATCTGTGCCTGAAGCCTATCCCAAGAAATGTACAATTCATCAAATTATTGGCCTTGGCTTGTAGCTTTGTTCATTCTATGTGGTTCATTCCTGATGGTACTAATGCATTAGTTCTTTTTCCTGATCTGTGCTTTTTAAGGTCACTCATTCCAGCTGGTTGTTGATTCTATGATGCAGAGACATATAGCCTTGATTATCACTCAGATGACTCAGTATTGACTAGTGTTTTGAATGCTGGAGTAGCTGGCCAGGGTGGGTAAAGTGAGCAGCATCCTGTGGAGGGACAGAAAGCTCTGTCTGCTACAGAACTGAAACTGAGCAAGACATGTCAATGGTCAGGAAGTGCCCAGATGCCAAGCAGAGTGTGCTGTAGCTGGTGTTGAGTGCGCATGGCACCCCCCATATGGGATTCAGCACTGCAAACACTTTGCTCATCGGGACTGACACAAGAAAAACAGGCTTAGGCCATACATGTAACTCTGATGTTGGCTGCTTGGATGAAGTCATGTATGAGTGTCTCTCACCCACTAGGAATAAATTTAATGAACCATTAAAACAAGTGCAGATTTTTGACTACCACATAAAGAAAAAGCATATAGGAAAACAAATCCTCCCATCTGTTCTTTATTTATTTGTTTAATTTGTTTTTTATCAGTAAGTGGGCTGATCCAAATATCTTTTTAAGCCACAACCCAGGTTCACTGAAGTAACAAGTATATTACACATTTGTCAATTACATTTGCTGAGGATTAATACAAGTAATAAAGAGTAACATGTATGCAGGAATAAGAAAGGACCTAATATGATATATAAAAGTAGAATGTGCTGTGTTTAGACATCAGAGTATTAACAAGTTCAACAGTATATATATAATTTAATATAGTAAAATGACATTGTCATTGGGTGATTGTATCACATTAACCACTACCTCTGAAACATTTACTTACATATTCTGTTACAGCAAATATTAGTTTGAAATCCTTTCAGAGTTTAATTAATTTTGAGTAGCAACAGATAAGTAAGTTCTTGCAGACATGTCTAATCTTAAAAAAATCTTTTCAGTACAAGTTTTCCAAAATGCATCCTCAACTCCTTTTCCCATTTTTGCACATGGAGTCGGGGTGTCACTTCAACAGTGACAATCATCTAGACCCAAGGTTTACACTGTGGGTGGCTAGCCCTGTCATGGTAGTTAACTCGTATTACACACTTGCACACACACTCACACCTAGGGTCAATTTAGTGTCCAATCCACCTGTTGCATGTCTTTGGAAGGTGGGAGGAAACCAGAGCACCTGGAGGAAACTAATGCGAATACAGGGAGGAGCTGCAGATTCCACACAGAAGGCACCTCAGCTGAGAATTGAACCTGGGAGCCTCTGATGTGAGGTGTCAACACTAATGGCTGCAGCACTGTGCCACCCATATAACCTGTCCAAAAGGTAGCTTTATAAGAGTGAGGGGACTTTCATTGTTTGTTCTAAGGGAGTATCTTGGTGCTCTGAATAAGAATTTTACTGCTAATTGGAGACATTGTTGTCATCTAATCAATTTATAATGTATTTGTTTTATTTACAGTTTGTTGACTGGGTTAGTCCCACTAGGCCAGTGGCCTCTTTTTTTTGAGGGAGACCAGAGGTGGAATTCATACTGACTGAAGATAATAAGCAGCAGGGTGTCTCACCTAGTCAGTAGTAACCAACATGAGTTTTGCAGTAATAAACTATGGTGGGTTTTGAAGTCTGAGAGAGGCATTAACCTGTTATATGTAATTCACAGCAGTAAGAAGCAGTCCTGGCACTTCAGACTTAATTTACAGTGTGTATTCCATTTTGAGTGAAAAGACAAGATATGATCAGGGCTTTACAACTTGTAGAGAGAACAAGACACGCATTAAGTAACTAAGTTTAAGTTGCTGGAGAGCACTTTCTACAGGCATTTCTATGGGTTTCTTAAAGAAGACTATTAGATCCAGAAGTAGAAGGGTTTTTGTGCTGGACAATGTGGCCAGTAAGTTGTTTTGAGATTATTAGAGAACAATTGAACTACTTTTTACACTTTCCACATGAAACCTCAAAAGCTTAAACTCAACAGCTGTCATTCTCTTCAAATCCCTTTAAAGGCTTGATTCCCTATGCTGCATTGTGCCTTTCATCAGCCCACTCTGTCAATTTCTTCAGGTCTCATTGAAAGCTTGCTTTATATCTTCAACTGTCCCAGTCTTGGTCATCTACAAAACTGACCATGTCCTGAGTACCCTTGTGATGTCTTGTATAACGATGCCATGCAGAACTGCTTGCAGGTTTGACTCTTGTGAAGCCATTTTATTTCTTTTCAGAGGATTTCCCCTAACTATTACTATTTGTTTCCTGCCTCACCCAGCTTTCTTTCTATCGTAAGTCATCTTCTGCCCTACTCTAGGTCTCTTTAGTTTGCCAACTGGTAGTCTGTGAAGTCAAGTTATATAACATCTAGTGAGTTTCCTCAGTCATGTTTCAATGCAACTTAACTATAAAACTGAATCGGGTCACACCATCATGGCATGTATTCTCTACAAATCTTTGTTGGCTCTTGTCCTGCAGTCCCCAGAAAACCAAGTAGCTTTTTTCCCACAGTATTTCTTTCCATGGCTTTTCCTTCTTTTGAAATCAAATGTATGGATCTGCAGTTTCTCAATAAGTTCTATATTCCCACTGTTGTTTGCCAATACTACAGCTTTCATCCATTCCTCAAGAACTGCTTTGGTGCTGAGTGACCAGCTTAAGAGTTCTGTAAGAACATCTCTAAGTACTCCTAACAGTTTTTTTTTAATCCAAGGGCTATGCTATCATCACGTTGTACCTTGTCTTCCCTTAATTCCTTGACTTTCCATTCTAGAATTCCCTTCCTATGTGATTTTAAACAGCTTTCCTCTAGCTCTTCACCTGTCTCCTCCAAAGCTAGTCCTCTTTCTTTCTGAGGATAGAAGTGACCAATTCACTGAGAATTCTACCTTTTCCCTACAGATACTGTACTCCTTCCCTTCCTTCACCAATCATCATAGCTCTTTATTTACATTCCTTATTTCCTTTAAATAATAATTTCCCTCTTGTCTATATACTACCTGTTATATATTTCCTCAAGATTTGCTTTTGCCTTTATTACTTTTTAACCACTTTCTAGCTTTCTCATACTCCTGCCTGTGACCCTTCTCTTCTTTTAAACTCTTTATGTATGTATGTATGTAATTTATTTATTTATTTATTTATTGACATTTGTTTGCAGGGAAAGTCCACTGGGCCAGGCTAGCCCATTTTCAATGGAGGCCTGGGGAGAAATGCTCCAAGGTACATACATAGAATAAAAACAAAAACAAATATAAAATATAACATACATTGAGTAAAAAACAGAAATATAACAACATTTATATAAAAGTATCTTAAAATAGTACATAAAATTGCAGAAGTTGCATAAACAATTGATAAAACAGAAATTAAATTTTTCTTATTGGAGTATGAAACTAAATGCCTTTTCTTTGCATGAACTGACTTCTACCCTCCCTGTTACCTCACATTGGTCACTTTCTTTCTGTCTTGCCTTTTTTCCTTCTGGTTGTTTACTGGTGGTCAGTGCTGGATTTTAGCCAGTTAGCCAAGAAGCAATATCATCTTTATTTATAGGCTGCTGGTCCCCTGTACTTCTGTCCAGTCTACCATTTCTACCTCAGAATTTCCCAGGCTTAAAGTAACCTGCCTTTCTGTAGTCTCTGCTTATCTGTTATACTTCTTACTTCTAGTGAATCAGACCACTGCATGGTCACTGTTGACCAAAAGCACTTTTACCTTTAGGACTCAGTCTCCTACCCCCCCTGTCCTTGCTAACTACAATAGGTTCATAGATATAACTTTTATGACTCAGTCTTCTATCACCCTGTCCTTGCTAACTACAATACGTTCATAGATATTGGATATGCAGTCTAGGAAAGCACTGGGTCATCTAGTGCTCAGTTTCTAATTTGTCCCAGAGAACTATCTGGATAAGTGACTTTCTTGGAATCTCAATGTAGACAGTTAAAGGCTGAATGAGTCAAACACCGAGATTTAAGAAGTATATTAACAGCTTATAGCTTTAATCCTCTGCACACTTCTCAACCGTCCAGATTTTCATAGATTGTTCATATTTTTGCCTCATATTTTTGGTCTGTTCCTCATAAAAAATTGTGGGTGTCTTGACAAATCATTGATGATTGAAATCAGAGCATAATGACAGACATTTGAGTTTCAGACTTCATACCCTTCCAAAAATTCCAGCTAATGTAAAACCCATTATTCTATGAACTTTCTAAGTTTGTAAGAGAAATATTTAAAATTAACCCTATTTTGGGACTTTTGTCCTCTCAAAATTTATGGCTTGTCCAGATTTCTTGTGCTAAATGGTTGAGAGGTATGACTGAAAGACAAATGTTTCTGTTCTTTTTTTCCTGTCACTACTGCATGGTAAGTGCAATTGTACACTAAATAGATACAACATTACTAATGTTTCAGAAACAAAAGCAAATTAATTTGTTCTCCAGAATAAATACATATTTTTAGAGCTGACTGGCAGAATCAGTTGACTAAAGCTCAAGACGGAAACTGTTCTTTCTGAGAAAGTAAACCTGAAACTCTACTGAATATCAGAATCCCAACAACAAACAGTTAAGAAAGAGGTGCAAAACTGCTTAAACTTGGGATCATAGACAAATTACAAAGTAAGGCAATAACCCCATTCTGTTGGTCCCCAAGCCTGATGGGACTATAAGATTTTGAAATGACATCAGAAAATTAGCATGTCTAAATAGATTCTTATCCCATAACACAAGTGAATGAACTAACTGAAAAATGGGAAAGTCTGGGTTTCTGTCAACCTAAACAAAAACTTTTTAACTACTTCAAAATGCTATTGTTAAAGACTATCAGCAAACAGAAGCCACAGGAGCATTTCTTTTTTGTGAAGCAGGCCGACCTTTAATTTCAAAGTGAGACTTTAATACTAAGATGTAATAATAAGCCTTGCAAGCTTGGAAAGAATTCTAAAATCTTTTCTAAGGTTGCATCACTTTTTATATGTTTTTTACACTCTTTTATGAAACACAGCTGATGCTACATAAATATATTTACTGACTTGGTCAAGGCAAGGTCAAAAGTTATTTTAGTTCCCACTGTTTCAGTCACACATATGAATGTAGTCCATGATTTTATTATTTTGAAGTATATTTTTTATCACAGATACGTTTTCATCTTCAGTCAGTCGGTACTTGTACATGTTAAGATACTTGCATCCATGTTACCCTATTTAAATTAGACTTTGACTTCTACATTTCTGATATCGTACTAAGAAGAACAAAGCATGATTTTATACTGACTTAAGTAAGCACATTTCTAAATTGTTTGTTATACACGAACATACATAGCTTGTTGACCACTGAAATTTCTTTTTGAAATGTGTTGATTTTATACACAAGTCGATAGTCGATACTGATTTAACTTAGTATGTAATTGATTAGACAAAATATTTAGTAAAACATTTTTCTTATACACAATTTAAGTATAACACTATTTTATGCAATAAATCTACACATATTAAATGGAATAAGCTGAGTCTTAACAGCAAAGTTGTTATCCTATGGTACTACTACATGAAGCTAAGGAAAACAATGACATTTTCCGCACCAGTTGGACTCTTACATCACAGTGTCCTACCTTCTGGCCTTCAAAGGAAAATTACTCATTCCTGGTACTTGTCGAGTTGAAACTTCACTAAGTTGTAACTTGATGAGGCTTCGTGGAAGCAGTGAAGGCGGACATGTCAGTATTATGAGATGTCACAAATGAATAACGTAGCTTTGAAGTTGTATGCATTGAAAGTAAGATCATGTACTATAAGGAATCTTTGCTTTTTAGTATATTAGTATTGGTAAGAGTGTGTCAATAAAGCAACAGTACAAGAAGAAGAAAAAGAGAAAAGTCCTGCAGATGTTGGATTGAGTTTGCTAATGTGGGGATAAGCAAAGAATGGATAGTTAATGTGGTGCCATCTACATCTTGCAAGATTTGTATAATGTTGCACAGTAAATACTTTTTTAATAAAGATGCTTAATGATATACGGCTTGGTAGAGATCCCCAATGAATATCAACTGAGACATATTTAAGGGGAGGATATGAGTTTTTTTTTTTTTTTTTTAAACAAATTACTTAAGGCTGGATCATGTAGGTAGCAACTGAGTTGGCAAGGAGTGGTAAAGATGTAAAACAGTGTGCGAAACAACAGAACAGTAAATACATATTCACTTTAATGCTTGGCCAGATCTCAGAATACAGGTCCAACAATATTCCCAGAATTCAATGTATTATGGATAAGTTACAAAATGATAATAATGCGTTACTGCTTGACTGTACTTTGCGTTTGCTTGTAGCCTGGGTGAAAGCTGTGTTGGTTAATGGAAAGGTTACTGTCAGCTGTAGGATGATGATGTAGCTGTTTATGAAGCAGTTGTCGAGTAAGGACATTGGAAAGAAGTAAGCTCATTAGAATCGCTTCCTTTTGGAAAATAAGCTATGCTTGCAAATTACCAGTTTTGTGTAATATATGCACTTATGACTGGCCTATCAATGATCATTTAAATGTGAAAAGAAATACCCTCCACTGCATATTTAAGAATTATATGGGGATTCTACCTGCATTAGGTGTTGAAGACTTCAGTTTTTCATGAAGCCTTTTCATATTGGCAAGGAACACTTTAGAGAGGGTTTGGGTGGTATAAACCTTTAAGGAGGAACATCTTTATGGAACTGGGGTTAGTAAAACCACATGCATTTCCAGCAAAGTATACATTGATGTTTGTAGAGCCTCCATACAACATTAAGTGTTAGGGTGGAAAAAGAGGACTGATTAGGACTGAACGGTTTTGTGCTATTAAGTCAGAAAAGCTTGGGATGATTTGTGTGAACTGCCTGCTGAATGAGAAAATATTCTTTACTTGATGTGAATAAGTATTTATTTAACCATGCTCCAAAGTTGTTTATATTGTTCTAGATAGTGGGCGATCATAAATGGATGATATTTCTCCCATAACTTAGCGAGCTGAAGCATCAGGCATTCGATCTGAGGAGATACTACTGAAACTATTTCATTATTTCATCTGCTATGCTAATGTGGGGCCACATTGTTGAGTACTGACAAGAAGGCAGTATGAAAGAAAATGTAATGCAATGTCTAAAGGCAGGTAATGGTTTATGGCAGAGCTTATATATTTGAGGTTTTATATAAAGAGGGGAGCATTAAGTTTATTCAGACCCCAAGGAAAAAGGTATGAAACAGCAGAGCACATTTTGTACCAGGAATGCATGTGGGGATTTGTTTCTCAGTTTAGCTCAGAAGTGTTTTTAATTTCTCAGAGAAGAAATAAAAGAATGATGGTGAGCAGCTGCAGAGGGTGGGATTCCTGGCATTTACTGCACCAATTGTTAAAGTATTGGTAAGACCCACATGTATTTTCCTTTGTGGCAGGTTTTGTTTCACATCATCTATAATGTTGGTTTTGTTGTTCATACACTTTTGCATTGCCATATCTAATTAAATATATTATTGTCATTTAGTGTCTGCCAGAAATATAGTAAAACTTAGTACATGGGGGTGGGGGTGGGGGCATGGAAATTCAGATAAACTATTTTTTCTTTATTTAAACGCTGTCTGTCCACACATGAAGTGGACAGCCTTGCATAGTTAGTGATAAGAGAACCCATTTGACTGTGACTGATCTGAAAACATTTTCAAATTGTTCAAAATGGTTATAATATAATCTATGTACTGTACAGCTTTATCAAGATAAAATGTTTTGCAGATCTTGGCTTTCTAGATCCTAAGCTAGAGTGCCTTCTGTGTGGAGTTTGCGTGTCTTCCCTTTCTCCGAATGTGCTTTTCTTCAGTGCTGTACTTCCTTCCTGAATCTTAAAGGCATGCTGTAAAGTGAATCGGTAGTCCTCTAAAGTGCCTGTAGGTTGTATGCACTGTGTGAATATGTATGTGTGTTCTCTATGGGACTGGTGTCCCATCCCAAATTGTGTCACTGTTCTACAGCAGTTACTTGTCAGGGCAGGCTCTGACTCCCCAGGACCCTGAAAAGAATAAAGGAAGCATCATAGAATGAATTCATGAATAAATAAATTAACTTTGTAACAGTTTTGGGGCTACACTTTTCAAACAGGTGTTTTTTATCACAAAATGTAATAAGTGTTTGTGTTATATTCCTTTAAACACTTCAGGTGATCTGGGTAATATTTATATCTGAGTTCATTATCTCTTCACATAGAGGTTTCGCATTATACACTTTTCATATCTGTTCATATAATAATTGCTGGCTACCACTTAGAACACTGGTGAAAAATAACAGTTCCCTGTCATTTCAGTCACATTTCTATACTTAGAAAAACAGCAAAACCTCTTCTCACCACTTGGACATTTTGTGACTACTACACATGACTCACAGTTATACTTATTTATAAGTACAAGTATTTCAGTCTTTTAAATACCTTCATAAAAGATCTGAAGAATAGATGTTTTCCTGTTTTCATCTGCACAGCCCATACCTCCCACATAAAAATAAAAGTAGGCTTCTGAAATACTGTACATTCCACATTCATGGGTGCATACTTATCTCCTCAAAGATATGACACTGTACACTGATTCTTTCAGGCATTTAGATCAGACCTTAATCTGCATCTGTAAATGCATTGTCCATCCATGCATAATAAAAGTCTAGCAGCCATCCCTGCCAGCCACAATAGAATCAAAACGGGTACTGGATTCCTTATATCCCCGCTGTAGTTCATATCCAGGAGTATCAGAGAGGTATTTCATAGAACTCCTACCTGTCCTTAGCATGCCATACAGGATCTCACTGACTCCATGATTACTAAGGATGACATACAGAAAATTTGTTTTCCACCATTTGCACATTTTTTGGTATAGGTCAAAATCCATTTAATAAAATCCATTTAACATGGCTACCATGTGAGTAATTCTTCATTGGTACTATTAGTTGTTTTTATTGTTCAAAGAAGATCTTATTTATTGGCCAGATTGCAAAAGAGTTGCTCAGAGTGTAAGTCTGGTCTGATTCCAAAAGGCTTGCTCTCAAGTGTAAGTGACTTACTTTGGTGTAAGGCCTGTCTTACAATAGAGGCCAGATTCCCTAAGACCTGCTCTCATTGTAAATGGTGACTTACACTAAGTGGAAATCTTTTAGAATTGTGCCCCTATATTTTTGTGCATGTAGACCTTTTTAGCTTTTAGTCCATTGTCTCATGCCACACCTCAGGATCTTGGACTCCTTTGAGTTTGACTTGGCTATCATTGTGTCTCCCTGTATTTCTGTGATACTCTGCTTTCTTCTCGTTCCTGTTTAGGTCATAATGATTACAACTGTAAACAACTTTGACACCAAAGTCATGGGTCAGGTAACAACATTTGGACATCAGATATACAACTGATCTGGGACTGTGGGAGATGCAAGACCTTTTTTGGAAAAGCATTTTATATTACATAATTTACTTGCCCAGCCTTCATGCAGAATGTGTAAAACTATATTGCTTTCTGATGTAGTCCTCAAACATAGTCCCTCTGTCTAGCTGCTGATGTGTGAGTGGTGTAGACCCCTCCTCATATATGCAGACATGTATACTTTTTCCTACACTGCTGACTTTGTGAGGCCCACATCGGGAATGAAGGTGAGACATGTTTGCAGGTGATTTGGCATGACTAGGAAGGAGTAACATTCTGGAATGCATCAGATAGTATTCTAGAGATGTTGTTATTCATTTGTCATCATGGAACTAGCTAAGGAAAGTTTATTTTCTACTTGACAAAGTGTCTGTTAAATTCAGACATTTTTATGTCTCCCCCTGTACCACCTTAATCATGCGTGCTAACCCTAACCCTGATGCTCAGTCTAACCCCTGTCCTACACATTGCCACATCAGAAACCTTTTCCTTAACTGTAACACTACACAAGACAGCTAAAGACGAACACACTACACATACACACCAACACACTGTTAAAGCAATCACCTTACGTAGCCTTAGCTGTAACCCTAACCCAGAAGCACTTGCATACTCAATAAAAAGCATACATACTAATAAACCTAAATCTATTCCCTTACCTCTCCCTTAGTCTAACCCTAACCTGCAAAACTCTACTTATCTGAAAACAGAAGCACTGACAAGCTGACATTCATTATCTTCTGCCATCAACAAATGTAACTTTTGATTTTAAGGGTCAGCAGCACATTCTGTCAAAAAGTTGTGTATTCAACAGAGCATACAGCAACCATGGGTCTGTGCATGCATGTGTGTGTGTATGTGTGTGTGTGTGTGTGTGTGTGTGTGTGTGTGTGTGTGTGTGTGTGTGTATATATATATATATATATATATATATATATATATATATATATAGATAGATAGATAGATAGTTCCCCTTCAAAACATCTAATTCTCATAACATCGAAACTCAAAACACTGAGCCCATAAAATCGAAAACCCAAAGCACTGAAAAGTCATAACATCAAATTTCGTAACACAGAAAGTGTATAACATCGAGTAGTGTATCATCAAGCATGTAAATGTTATAGTTTAATCTGTTAATCTTGTAGTAGATGTTGTAGTTTTTATTTTTATAGTTATTTATATAGTGTAGGAATTTGTACTATTTATTAAGTGTTTAGTTTCCCAATCTGTACATGTTTTTAGGCCATAGAGGTAAGTAATTTAGACATTATGTGTACATTCTGTATGGTGATCACGATACAGTGGGGTTAGGAAATTAACTTTTTTGCACTGTAGTGCGATCTCAGAGTTGGTATATTTAATTTACGGGGGGGGTGTGGGGGATGCATGGGGGGGTGCCCCCTGCAGAAACATAGTAAAACGTGTGTTTGTTAGTTTGGTGTTGTTATAGGTGGAGGGGATGTTATTTACATGTGCTTTGTAGTTTTCGATGTTGCGATGCAAAGTGTCTGTGTTCTGAGTTTTCAGTGTTGTAAGTTTTCAGTGTTTTGGGTTTTCGATGTTATGGTCTCAGTGTTTTGAGATTCGATGTTATGGGAATTAGATGTTTTGAACATGTTACTGGCCTCAAACAAATGCCCTACACTGACCGCCTCAAAAAACTCCAGCTTTACTCCATAGCATATCACCTACTCTGAGGTGATCTCTGCCTAACATATAAAGTTATGTCAAACCCAGAGCTGTTGGACATGCTACACCTAAAGAAATCCCAATTCCTCCGAGCTACACTCTCTAGGGACCTAAACCTTGTCACCACAATAAATAGGACATGCTGGAGGGATAGTTTTCTGTCCCAGAGACTTCCCATACTCTGGAACAGGCTACCCATCTATGTCAAACAAAGTTCTTCATTAGCACTCTTCAAGAAAAATCTTGATGAGTGAATGGGAAATAGGAAATACACCCCGGGGATCACTTCTGTCTCTGCTCGACAGTGGCACAAGAAAATAACTTTCTTGGGTGGCATAAGCCAGAGAACCTTGTTGGCTAGGCTTACGTAGGCCCTTGGGCCGATAGCCTAGTACCTACCTATGAACCTATAAAGCAGAACCATATATAAATGTTAAATTAAAGTATTTTAAAACTGCTAAAGGAGTAAATAATATGGCAGCATCCCTTCTGAAATCATTAAAAATAAGAAAGAAATGCAATATGTTACAGTAGCCGCCAGCACTGGGATTAATTTTTGTTTTGCAAAATGCTGTAATAAAGCTGCTGTCCTTGATAATAATAAATGAGAATGAGGTAACTATCTGAAGAAACAAAAGAACATCCCCAGTGACCTGGCCAAATTACCCCCAGCTGCTGAAGCAACAGCTTCATCAAACTCTGTATGTCAATTTCAGTCCATTTAATCTACCATCCCCCACCCCACCAAGAGGCAGAATAAAATAAAAATTGCCTAAATCTTTTTTTTCATTAAAGCCATACTACAAAAATAACCAGAACATTAATAAAGTGCAAGGTTAATTGTGCGTGACTATTATATAGGTCTGTCCAGATATCACAACACTTTTTGGACACCAGAGTAAGCATTTCATAATGTCCCCCCAAAGGTATATATTTCTTAGAATCACAACTTTGTATATTGTCCTAACATTACATGATGGATAGGATTATACTGAATGGTATGTAATAGAGTTACAAAATGTAGTATTTATTTTAGACTTCATATTGACATGTGTAGCAAAAGAGATATACATTATTCTTGTACGTCTCATACCAGTGAGGGACTCTGTTTTCACTTTTATGACAAATATTATCGTTAAGATGTCTTTTGCTTTAGGTATTCATTATATGAGACAATATGATCTTAATGAAAGGATTAACTTTTTATTTTTGCCTGTGATGGTTTTGCATTGCTCATTAAGCTAAGCCCACCCTTGCATCGTCAATGTATTGTTTCCTGACCGAATGTAGTATTTTTTCCTTCGTGGCTGCCTATTTCATTGCCACATTTCAGCATGAAACTCCCCATTTCTGAACAGAAATCTGTACAGAGTCAGATTCTGGTATGTTATATAAGCACCCGTAGATTGCATATTCATAATCTGGTTACTCAGCATAGCAGCAAGCCCCTGCTTATGTGCTGAACCATAATGGTTAACGAGGCTGCTGTGAGAATAAAGGGCCTGAGAGAGATTGTTACACTCTCAGTGTCTGGTGCAGGAGAATGTGTAAAGCAAGCAGTGTTTGCAGAAAAAACAGCCACAGTGTTAATTTTAGAAAATCATTAATAAAGCAACAACAACAACATTAATAAAGCACAAGTCTGCATGTCGGCATACCTTTCAACTGTCCAGATTTCTGCAGAATGTCCAGATTTTTGCCTCATATTTTTGGTCTGTTCTCCATAAAATTTGTAGTTTTCCAGCAAATAATTAAGGACTGAAGTCAGTAAATAATGATAGTCACTTGAGTTTAAGAGTTCATATCCTTCAAAAAATGAATGTTAACACAAAACGTTTTATACAAGCAACTTTCTACGTTAATAAGAGCAGTATTTAAAACTTGTCCCTCTTTTTGGGCCTTTTCCCCCATTTTTTCTGGCTTTGTCCAGTTTTCCTGTCCTAAGAGGTTGATAGGTATTCATGATGATCATGTTATACCAGCTTTCATTTGGTCTAATTGTGTTTCCACTGGATGACTCTTACTAATGGTCTTCAGGTTTCAGAAAAGCTGAAAGGTGACACCGTTAAAAACAGTAGAACCATACTGTAGTATATGTGTATGGGGGCAATACTTCACTGCAACAATCATTTCCAATGAGTGCTGTCATGCCTCCTAGGCTACAAAAAATTAACACTTGTGAAAGGAATATGAAGCAATTAACGGAGCTTTATTTTATACGCCAGAATAGAACCTTCAATGGACAAGTCCATTTTACTGTAATCTTTATCTCAATGTGAACCACCCTCCACTGCAGTACTACATACCTTTGCCTGACACACATTCTCCAATGACACCATGTCATCCTTCTTAGAAGTGAAAGGCAAAATGCTGTTATTAAACTTTGTTTACCTACCTTAGTCTATAATTTTTACATTTTTAACTTTACTTGAGTCGGGCTGCTCCTTTTTCCATGTTTTGTTTTGAAGTGGTGTGATTTTTTACACATGAATGCATTATTTTTGAAACACATGAAAAATATTCATATATGAGATTTATTAGTAACCAAAGTAGTGTACAAAAGAGTGTCCTGTATATGATGAAAGAACAGTATACATTAAGTCTGTAAATCAAGTCTTTCAGGCTTGATCTTTGAGCTATCACATTGTGTCCGTGAGATAGCATGTTGCACAAAAGACTAGTCAGTAACATGCTGCTGTGAAATACTCTTCATGAGGTGGGAAATTACATTAATTGTCTTCCATACTCCTTTGCAATGACAGAAGATGTTTTCCATTTATTTTCAGAAGACTTCTAGGCTCTACCACCAAGTAGGCATAGTATGAATGGCATGTTGAGACCACAGTCCCATGGATCTTAACATCAGTAATCCACAATTCCTGCCCTCATTTTGCACAATGCTTTCTGTTAAAGTCCACAGCATACTTCTCTCCTTTCCATTTCTGAATCAACTTCTGCAGACTGGTTAGGGAGTTCAAGCACTGTAAATGAAGGAAGTTAAAGTACTGTGGTAAGAAGTTTGTGTTCTATTAAGAGTTTGGCTGTATTATATCCACTGGTGAAAGGAGGCATTCTGAAAGTCAGCACACATAGGTATGCATCTTGAGCTCTATTTTTTTCTTTTTTTAACAGATTTTTTGCCATTAATGAATTGTGTATGACTCCCCTGTTGCTCGTGGCAAACTTTGAGCTGCTGTTTTGTCTGAATCCATGGTTTTCTGCATGATGATCACATCTGTGCTCTGAAAACTAATAGACATTATCAAAGAATAATGTTTCAGAAATGCCTCATCTAGCAAAAATGGACTTTGCTTGCAATACTACATCCTTAGATCTTGTGGGAGTTAATTTCAACAAATCCTGAGCAACAATGTACCATAAGAAGGCAGTTATCACTGTTCAGAAGGAATATATCTGCCCCATACCTTTTTGTCGTAGTGTGTCTGGTAAATTACTTTTTATTTGGGGAATGCACAAGGAAACAAAAAGGGACAGGAGGAAGTATGGGAAAGAAACATGCTGAAGTAATAGCAATATTTGTTAAAAGGGGAAGATATGTGATGAATACAAAGGGAAATGAGATTTCATAAGAAAAAGGAAATACAATTTTACGGGGAAGAAATAGGGTGGTTATTCCTCTTTTCAGAAATGGGTTTTCTACTAAGACTGTTCTTGTATCCATATCTCATTATATATGATATGCATACTATCCTGTCATTGCTGATGTTTTATCTTTGTTTTTTGTTTTTTATCAAATTTTAAAATCAATGAAAATTATTTTGGGAAAAAAAAGAAATGGGTTAAGAGAATTGAAAATATTTTTGAGTATTCAATAAATGAGAGAAGAAAAGAAGGAATTGGGAGAAATAATGCAGGTAACAAGTAGGTATGTAGGAAAAGGAGATAGAAGGTATTTGAACAACTGAAGACCTATTGTAATACTGATTACAAAATATTACAAGTAAGGTTGAGGAACAAAATGGTGGGGCATATGACAGGAGGAATGCATAGTTTGCCAGGGAAACAGGTAAGGGAATTAATTATTTTATGGAAAGACCTGATTGATGAGCTTATGGACAAAAATGGGGGAGATTGATGTTTGTCTGTGCTACAGCAAAAAACTATAATAGCTTAATGCATTGAAAGGTGTGAGATATCTTGAAATGTTTCAAACTAGGGAAGAAAATGCATGGTTATTAATGTCATTAAATGAAAGGTCACTGGTTAGGATATAGGTGGTGTGGGAGAAGTGTTAGCATGGAAAATGGGGACTAGGCAGTGATATCCTGCGAGTAGAGTTATTTGTCTTATAATGATGTCAGGAGAAGTAGCAAGTGAGAAAAAAAACTTTAAGAGGTATATGGAAGATAGCAAGTGTGGAGATTCCAAGATGTTTGGTATATTTAGAAAATTTGATTTTGGTTAAAAAGAATAAGCAATGAATAATTGAGTTATTTCTGGAGTTTGATATTTGGGGAGGGCTAAATTGATAATTAACAAAGTAAAAAGCAAGGGATTTAGAGTAATAGTTAAAATGGGGGGGGGTTAGATGAAGAAAATGAGTACACTGGGTTATTATGTTTAAACACAAGATGTATATCAGAAGCTAGTGGGGAAAAATTAGAGAGAGAATGGCTTTATGGAGGTCTTTTAGTTTGTCATATGAGGAAAAGATGTACTGACTAAGTGGAACAGTGAGTTATTTGGCAGGAGCGCATATGTCAGGTAGAGCTAGAGAAAAGAAGATATGGGTATTGTTTTTTTTTTTTTGTGGGTGACAAGATTGAACCCTATAAAGACTAATAGGTTGTATAATGATAAGGCAAAAAGGAGGGGTAGGTTTGTTAGATCCAGGTTTTATTTATTTATGCATTTATTTAAGTATGTATGTATTTATTTAGTATATCATTACATATATGTTTATGTTAGACAAGAAAAAATAAGGTGCAAAGTTACTTTGGTGTGAAGAATTGTGTTTTATTAAGTATGAAATATTTTTGAAAGTTATTTAAAGAGTAGCTATTTGAGTTAAAATGTTAAATTGGAGGAGGTTCAGGAATATCTGTAAAGGTTATTTTTTATGGAAGGTTAACTTGGAGAATTTTGAAGAAAGTAGGAGGGTTTTGGTGTAAGAATATTATAGTTATTTTTATGAGGATGATTATTGGGGAATAGAGAGAGAGAGAGAATGAATATAGGGGGGGGGGGGTACCTGTGAATGGCAATGTCCAGCTGGGCATTCCTAAACTTACTTGGTGAAAGCTTATCACAAGGTCCCAAGAAAGTGGATGTGGACAGTCCTGCAGTGATTTGAAGTCCCAGAAACATTGGTAGGATTAGTGCAGGCTATGTACAAGGACTCAGTGACTGAAGTACGAACAGTGTTTAGTCTCACAGAGGAGTTGACGGTGGGAGTGGGTTTATATCAGGGTTCAGCTCTGAACCCACTGCTATTTGTACTGGTAATGGACTACATCGGCAACCAGGTTGGAGGGGACAGATTAACAAAGTTACTGTATGTAGACAGTGTTGCCTTCAGGCAGACTCTGAGCAAGAATTTCTTGCAAAGGATAGGGAAAGAAATGCAAAACTAAAAGTGCATGGGGTGAAATTGAGTACTGAGGAGACATTTGTAATGGCAGCAAATGGGGAAATCAGAAGAAGATGAAAACCGAGATAAAAAGGAAAATAGTAGAACAGGTTAACAGCTTCAAGTATCAGTGAGGAGCATATCCAAAAAAAATTAGATAACCAGCTATACTGTAGAATTAAAAAAGAAAAACAATAAACCGAAAAGACCGTCCATCTTACAATAAATAGTATTAAGTCTATACTTAAGCTAAAACATTCTATTATTTAATGCTGCATACGAATGTTCTATAATATTGTTTTTTATGTCCTATGTGATTTTATTAGTAATTAAAGGGTTAATTTGTATTGAACCAATTAGTTTTAATTGGTAGGCTGGTTGTGATTTTAAATTGTTATATAAAATGCTGAACTTGATGTTTTAAACTGTTGCATTGAGAAAGAGTCTTGTACTCAAAAGCTTTGCAGAGTTGCAGTTTATTGGATAAATTTATTATTTTGTGAGATGGTCTGCCTTTTTGGTTTTTTGTTTTCCTATCATGGAGGCATAGTTGAGGAGAACGGATGTCCGAATGATAAGGTCAGAGCTAGAATCAGAGTGGCTGCAAGTGACTGGCACTGTGTGTCAGGGGTAGTGTATGAGACAAGAATGCCAAATAATCTGAAAAGTAAGGTATACAAAACAGCGGTGTGACCAATACTACTATATGGTACAGAAACCTGGGTTGTAAAGACAGAGCAGTTGAGGAACCCAGAAGTGATAGAGATGAAGTGCCTGAAATGGGTGGAAGGATACACACTGTGAGACAGGTGAAGAAATTATGATATTAGAATAGAAGTCAAAGAAGCCCCAACTGCAGGGAAGGTCAAAGAGAACAGTTTAAGGTGGTTTGGGCACATGTGCAGGAAAACAAAGGACAATCTGGTAAAGAAAATTTGGGACAGACAGGAAGAAGACAAGAGGATATGAGGGCATCCTGCAAAGAAATGTATCCATTGTGTGAGAGAACAGCTTCAACAGTTAGGCATGACTTCCAAAGAAGGTAGGAGACTGGCATTGAACTGAGTGAGATGCAGACAGTTGACACAATACCCTGACCACATGTAGGAAATGGGGAAAAAGGGGATTGTTGATGATGATGCGTAAATGATAAAATGAAATACAAGGTTAGTGAAGAGTGTGTTTTAATACAAAAGAGTATGGTAAAAGGGGGTGAGGTTCATTATTTTTGAAGTATAGTAGAACAAAGAATGGTCAGAGATTATATAAAGATTATTAATATGAATAAAAATAAAGGGACTTGAAATGAATTTGTTCATAAACTGTGGAAAATATAAGAAATATTAAAAAATAGAACTGCTTTTCAGCAGTGTGCTTTTGTGAACTGGAAGACTACCGGAAACATTACATAAAAAGAAATGGTGTTTACGGGAAGTGTTGCAAAACTGGGATTTTGGTTATGGCAGAAAGAGTAGCGGGATGAAATGAATGATTGGTTTCTTTATAGGATAAGTTTGTGTTCTTTTTAAATAGATTTTTGTCTTTTTAATAACTGTGTTATAGTTTGTTTTTATGAATAAAGAACCCCCTACTCGCCATGGTGATAAAATTATTTGTTTTTGTATACAATAAGGTCTACTGTTTGTCTTCTTTTCTGTAATTTCTTTTATTAATTATTTTTTAAACTGTATAGGAATTGATTTGCGTTTTATCACTGTTATATTTTGTTTGTATAAATAAAGAACCCTTACACTTATACAGATGGGACCTCGGATTTAACAAGCAGGGATCCTCACATTCCAATAGCCAAAATAGGCAGACTCACTAATATCGTGCAGTTAATGCACTTTTACTTGACTTCCATGTAATCTGAAGAATTTTGAATCTGCTATGAAATAAAACAAGACTACCCCAACTTGACAAACCAAGAAACACCATTTCAGAGATGATAGTCCACCAATAAAGTTTATATATATATATCTTTACTCTGATATTATTTGGGATCCTTTTAACAGATGCGTTAGTATGAGAATGCAGGAAAGGATGTTGCTATCTCTTCTAAACTTGCTAGTATCTATTCCAGTTAATAAGCAACAATTCACTGAAATACACGTTTACATAAACTGCTAGGTGAATGAACCATTAAAGGTAGAATTCCACACTTTCAGACAACCTATGTGTTTTTCATACAGTTTATAGAGAATGGAGCTTATTCTGCACTCCCTGGTATCACATGACTGTCTCTGGGTACAGCTTAGGAAGGATGACACAGTTGTAGCATCACTGAATGACTTCATTAATGATATCCCATAATTCCACTGGTTTCTTGGAGGCAGCACTATTAATCTCCAGGTTTGCCACAAAAGCAAAAGCCTTCTCTCACCACTGCTCCTCCCTACTAACTCTAAACTGGTTTGAACTCCCAAATCAACTAGACTTCCTCCAGATTGTCTCAGCCCACAAGTTAATATTTCAACCCACCAGCTGCCCTTCTTTATCTAATATCCTACTACCTTATAGCCCCCCCAAGACCCCTTAGATCCACTCATCAAAACCTTATTACCATCCACAAACCTAAGTGCCTTGCTGGTCAACTTTTACTCTCCCACACCCTAGCTAAAAAATGGAACGCCCTGCCCTCCACTTTGAGGGCCTGTGGCAACCTAAACACCTTCAAAAGACTACTCCACTCCTACCTATTTCTTCACAGAAAATGTAACTGCACTCCTCTTCCCACACCTCCCAACCTCCCCTCTTCCTTTTCTCCTGGCTAACCTTCTTCCCTTCTAAACCTCTCACTTATACCCAGGCTATAAACTATAACCTATCTCCACCCAACCTCTCGCCCTATGCTTTTTATCCCTTAATTCATAATTTCTTTCTAGCATCTTAGCCACTAAGTATTCCATACCTTTTCTTTCTAATACCTGACCCAGTATAAAAAAGTGTTGTTGTTGTTGTGCATTTCGGCTTTTCCCAGTTAGGGGTCGCCACAGCGGAACTCCGGTCCGCTAATGATTGGCAGTAGATTTTTACATGCCGAGTTACCAGCCCTAATGTACAACTTTCAACGAAGGTATGCCCATCCACACATGTCTCCATGCAGAAGACGCTCTAGCTGAGAATCGAACCGAACAGCGTCTTACTGTGAGGTGACAACACTACCGCAGCACCACCACAACTACATATTGAATGCAATTTATATGAATCTTTTCCTATTGCTATTTCAATTTGTTTATGTAACTTACAATGTGATACTTTTATATGTTATATAGTCTATATGTCTATATGTCTATATGTTATGTAAGTTGTTATGCGGAACTTCGCTCCTTAATCAAAATGAAAATTATAAAACTGTATGTAACTTGTTATGTGGAGCTTTTCTCCCTAGGTCTCCACTGAAAACGGGCTCTCGAGCCCAGTGGACCTCCCCGGTCACCAAACTGGAATAAATAAATAATGCAACCTCTATTCTGCAAACATTCATGACTGAAGAATCCTAGGGATACCTCCTGGGATCTATGTTTCTATCTACTTATCTTCCTATCTATATATCTATATATATATGTGTGTGTGTGTGTGTGTGTGTGTGTGTGTGTGTGTGTGTATATGTGTGTGTAAACAGTACATGACATCACTATGACAAACTTGTGCAGGTGATTCTGCAGTAATTCTAAGAGGTACAGATCATGGTGCCACAAAACAGAGCTCAATATTCTCCAGGATCTCCAGATTTTGTTGTACAGTCGGCATTTGACTCTAAACCTAATAACACCAAAGCACAGGCCTTGGAACACAAACCATTTCCCCAGAAAAATAACTGATTCATTTTTGTCCCACCTTCTGTTGGAATTACTAGGGAAACTGCAGCAAACATCATATATCGCAGTGTTATCTATAATCAGGTCACATACCTCTCAACTGTACAGATTTTTGCAGAATGTCCAGAGTTTTGCTTCATATTGTTGGTCCATTTTTCATAAAATTGTGGTTTTCTGGCAAATTAGTGGCAAATCATTAAAGAATGAAGTTAGGAAATAATGGCAGGCATTTGAGTTTTAGACTTCATACCCTACAAAAACTTCAAGCCAATGCAAAACCTGTTATTCTGTCAACTTTCTAAGTTTGTAAGAGCAATATTTAAAAACTGTCCCTATTTTTGGGCCTTTGTCCCACTTTTATTTATGGCTTTGTCCAGATTTCTTACTCTAAGAGGTTGAGCGATATGAATCAGGACTGCTCTTTTAATGCATTTTGTCAATCTGACAATATGTAAGGCTAACTAGTTACTTAGAGTGCTTCACAAAAGAAAAAAAATCTAACACTAGGATAGCAACTGACAATATTTTTTTAACACTGTTGGTCAAATTTGTAGGACTGAATAACTGACAAACGTAACTCATTTTAAAACAGAGTTGCAGGATTTGACACCAATTTCTCATATTAAAAACACCATTGTAATAATTTCAAAATCTTAAATGATGCTATGTTCAAAGCAAAATGTACTCATCCATTATCTATTTTCTTCACAAGTTCCTTTAGAGAGCATTATATGTTGTACTGGCTAGTATTCTCGGCTAGGGTGCCTTCTGTGTGGAGTCTGCATGCCTCCACTGTGGTCGTGTGGGTTTCCTCCGGGTGCTCCAGTTTCCTCCCACATCCCAAAGACATGCTGTAGGTGGATTGGACACACTAAATTGGCCCTAGGTGTGAGTGTGTGTGTGTGTGCCTTCTTTGGAAGTGTGGGCGCTGGGCTGGCAACTCAACACTGTAAAAACTCCACTGCCAATCATTCTGCAGACTATTTTTCTACTGTGGTGACCCCTAACTGGGATAAGCCAAAAGGAGATGATGATATGTTGTACTAGCTAGCACGCAGCATGCTGTCCCCAGCCACATAGCTGAGGTCTGATAATGACCTTCATCTTGGGGTGTTATAGATTTTCAACATGTTTAGGTTGTCTGCATGAAGCCACCTTATTATTTCTGTCTGGAATTATTTCATCCCTCTCTTCAAAAGTCATAAATTTCACCAAATGTAAAAACATGGTACTTGGAGACAAAATCTACAGCTGTCTGTCAGTATAAAGCACCTGTCTATTCCTAATTAGTCACATATGCAATAAGCCATGATATCTCCATATATGAGAAGCATTTTACTTTCTTTAGTCTCCATTTGCCTAATTTACTTTTCGCTCATCCTTCCTTAACCCATATTCATACAGTTAACTAATAAAATTATCATAATTTCCTATCTGATTGATTTATTATCCCAAATGATTTTTTTATCACTTCCAGTCCTGTGCATACAACAATTTAAAAATTTTTCCTGATAGTTCTCACTTAGTATACGACATATTTGTCACATTAATTCCCTTTCGTTATTTTCTATAGCCTAGCATTATGGAAACATACACACACACACACACACACAAACACACACACATATATATATATATATATATATATATATATATATATATATATATATATTCCTAGTTATTATTTTATACATAGTTTCTACTTCAAATATATTCATTATCTTGGTTACTAATAGTTATATAATTTAGTATATAATTTATAGAATAAAGCTCCTAAATGATTTCCAGTAAAATTTAAAAAGTATAACTTTAAATCAAAATGAGCATAAACAGTACATGAAATGTAAATGTCTATGAAATACAAAAATGAAAACAATAATAAATAGTATAATGTGTACAAGTAAGTTTTAAAAGTTTAATTTCCCATTGTCACAGCAGGTTGTGTTGTCACCTCACAACAAGGGGTTCTCTGGTTCGATTCTTGGCTGGGATACCTTCTGTGCAGAGTCTGCATGACCTTCTTGTGTTCACATGGGTATTCTCTGGGTGCTCTGGTTTCCTCACATATAACAAAGACATACAGTTTGTGGATTAGACACCCTAAATTGGCCATAGGTGTAAGTGTGTATGTGTGGTATAAAAGAACAAAAGTGGCAGGGCTATAGCCACCTGGCAGTGTAAATATTGGCTCTAGATGACTGTCACTGTTGAAGTGAAATCCTGTGCAAAAATAGGAAAAGAAGTTGTAAATGTATGGATGGATTAAAGTCCCATTGGTGCAGAGGTCAGGTAACCCTTTTAATTGGTGATGACAAACATTTTGGAATGAACCTTGGCTTTCAGAAAGGTTGCCCAGTAAAGATGGAATGAAGTGAACAGTAGCTTGCACTCATGTGTCAGAGGGAGATGGTGTGGGTCATACCTTTGTAAATGCCATACATTATGGAGGCCTTTATTTTTATGGTAGTCATTTTGTGAGCTATTAAAGCAGACGTTGTCAGATCAACAGTTAAATGCTCTTGATGAACATGCAGTGCTGAAGGAGCCATTTAAATCCAGTGTTCTGATTCTGCTGTCGCTGTAACTGCCACAGTAGTTGCTGTTGCAATGCATAATGGGAAAGCATGATGTTAGTATTTGAGCTGATAATGGAAGAAAAATGCTTCACAAACTTTGAAATATTGGTAAAACATGCAACTGGATTGCTACGTAAATGAAAAAACTGCGAAAACACCTATGAGTGCCCAAAGAATAGTTCAAAACATTGACCCAAAACGAACACCGACCAATATAAAAGTATAAATACCACTGGTTTGTTGAATCACGAACAAAACCACAATACAAATGAAACAATAAAGAAAAGAAAAGAAAATAAAGAAAATAATGACAGTGAGTTCAACTCACTGTCATTATTTTCTTTATTGTTTCATTCGTATTGTGGTTTTGTTCGTGATTCAACAAACCAGTATTATTTATACTTTTATATTGGTCGGTGTTCGTTTTGGATCAACGTTTTGAACTATTCTTTGGGCACTCATAGGTGTTTTCGCAGTTTTTACATAAACTTTGAAATATTACCATGAGGGAACTACCAGTGCACCATTCTTGCCTCACTATTACTGAATAACAAATGCTGCATTGGTTACATTTTCAATGTGATCATCTGTAATGGGTGAAGATGTCAAGTCCATTAACTCCCTACTGGTAGCACATGCTCTTGGAGAATGTTTAATACCTTTGAGGCGGTTGTCCAAGACAGAAGCTTGGATCTGTTTTGGAAAAATTATTATTTCCACATGGAAAAGATGGATCCAAATCTACCTATAGAAAATCATAAGGCTTAAAAATTCTATTAGTGGCCAAACAATCCACGTAAGCCATACTGGTGAGCTCAGAAAAAGGCCAAAAACCTTGCATGTCTACATATAGTGGGTTCAGCTTTATTGGACTGAATTCACCAGTAAAGATTTAAAAAATGAAAGTAAAAAGTCATAGGCATTTAGAAGCCATGTACAGGATGTACTAGTATGTCCTTTAGGGGTCATTTGCATATATCCCATGGCCCTACGCTACAGGAGGTTTGAGTTACTGCTCATTGAAGACTCAAGCTTTGCTTGGTCTTTCTTGTAGATTTTACTAAATGGTTTGCCCTTGTTTTATTTTATTTTATTTATTTTTTATTTTATTTATTTATTTATTTTATTTAACATTTGTTGACCGGGAAAGTCCGACTAGGTTCCACAGATCCTGTTTTCAGCGGAGGCCCGGGGAGAAAATTAACTTGTAAATGTATGAAGGCCCTGGGAGAAAGCAATCTTGTCATGTTTACTCTTTAGTTTGGATGTTATTTGGGATATTTTGCAGTAACCCTAATGTAATAGACATCAGGCTTGTTTTTAAGCTCTGTGTTTCTGCAATCCACTTATACTGTACTGCCAAGCTTAGAAAAGCAACAAAACACGCCATGTCTACTACTAGTGGTGTTTACCTTTATTGACCAGAATGCACAAGTAAAGACTTCAAAAGTGAAATAAATGAAAGAAATTATTAGCTGAAACACTGGCATGTCCTTAAGGAGTCAATGGCGTATATCAAATAGGCCTACATTATAAGATGTTTAAGGTGATGTACAGTGAATAGACTATTTGCTGGATCTTTCTTGTAGTTTTTGCTAAATGGTTTGTCTGTGTGACTATTTTATCCTTTGGTTTAAATACAGTTAAAGTTAATACATTACAGATATTCTGTCTGGGCCTTCGGTGGAAATGGGCTCCTATCCAGTTTGACTTTTCCGGTAATCAGATGTCAAGAAGTAAATTAATTAATAGTACATTTCTTAGTTTGCATTAGAGAAAGTGAAGGTGGCACACTGAACAGAACTGTTTTATCTCTTTGCCATCAAACAAATATAATATCTGAACATAGATTGCTTTGATGTGATTGAGTTGGTTCAGACATGTTAGGATTCCAGTAGTTCAGTTAATTGTTAACTTCTGTTGTTTTGTCTTCATATGAGTTATGTTGCACAACTCAGGTGCAATCGTGTAGTGAAAACTATAATGTAATGCATTTTCTATCTGGTAAGTTCATCACAGATTGATGAATTTATCACTAACGTAAACACACTGGCATCTGTAATCAAAAGCCTATAGCC
Source organism: Protopterus annectens (assembly GCF_019279795.1). Lineage (NCBI taxonomy): Eukaryota > Metazoa > Chordata > Ceratodontiformes > Protopteridae > Protopterus > Protopterus annectens. Next base: position 855,529,598 of record NC_056741.1, on the reverse strand, counting down.
TAACACTGGATGTAATTTACAGAGTGCATAGGTCATGGATCAATGCAAATGGAAATATTGACTGTGGATCCTATAATGGAATCATTTGGTTAGTGCTGGAAGAGTTTATTATATTACAGCTTCACTGATGTTGGCTCTTAGGAAACCAACCGTCAAACAATTTGTTGATGTATGGCGGCAAATAAGCTGTTCTCTGAGAAGAGCAGACTGGACTGTTTAAGTGTATCAAGAAACTTGTTTTTTGTGAGTTTTCTTTTTTTTTCCCCTCTAGCCAAGTTTTCTATTAGAAAGCTTAACTTCTTTTTATAATGAATATTCAGAAGGAAAGATGTTAAATAACTTGCATGGTATTGTAGAGGACACATTGGCCAGACTTAACCACAATAGGGCTTGCTTCTGTATTATACCTGTGAACATCTGTTAACATGGAGACACTAACATCTAAGTAACGAGTGGGGGAGGGGAGCTGTGGGTTAGATGGTGCAAGAGTATGTTGCCATGGTAACCAAAGTATAATGGCAAGATGGTAATTAACCTACACATTGACATTACTTGCAAGTGACTGCACAAATGTTTCCTTTTTATATGGATAACCTTGATATGCATTTAAACTGTGAGCAGGATGTTGTGCTGTGTCACTTCGACTGTTGTCTATGCACAGACAGTAAAATACAGCATTACATCAGGAATTGCGTGCTCATGCTAAAACATTGCTTTCACTTTAAAGTGTCACATTTTCTGAAGAGTTCTTCACTCCAGTGAAGCTCATGGAGGTCTGACAACAATCCACAGCACCAATGAGAATTTGTGGGCAGTAGGCTGGCTCAGTGGATCTCTGCCTCACTGATTCAGGGTCTGGAGTTCAGTCTTGATCTCTTCTCACCATCTGTATAAAAAACAATAAAATATGTGTAGGTTAGGCTGTCATCACGTGCCAGTGTACCCATGTCACTTTGCCTGTCATGTGAGTCTCATCAATTCAGCAATGCATTTAGTTGTAATTCAGGAGCTGCATTGTCACATGCCATATGGAATCTGTGATATTTGGCTTAATTGCAGGAACAGCAATGCTGCAACTCAATGCATCCCCTCCAAAGATATTGTATACTATTTCCCAACTTCAGAGAGTATGTTTGGACGTTCTGTTACACATTATCTTTGGAATATGTGCCATCCTTACCATGTTATATGTCAAATGCAATGATACAGGCACATTTGTTGTAGCCTCCTCAACAGTCTTAAATGGTGGTCTCATGGTCACTGATGCTTGCTATCTGATGGTATCCAGACTGATATGTGAGATGTATGTCAGTTGTCTGGCACATTATCAGAAGAGACAGACTTTGTGGTCTCAATAATCCAAGAAGGTAAATAAGTCTTCCAAACAAGATTAAGTATCAAATGTGAAAGTGGTGTTACTGTCAAGCTTGTAGTATAACCTTCTGGTCATTAACTTCACCTCAGCTCATAACGTACAACATTTCCAAGCTACGATTAAAAAAAAAAAATCAGATTTATTACAGGAGCATACAGTATAATTTTAATATCATTACTCTCTCATGTTACAGTTCCTTTCATTGGCTAAATTCTGGCAAAGCTGACCAATGAAATCTGAGATAAAGTCAGTTGTGGTTTCCCACAAAGTGCTGCTCTGCTCAGTATTTAATACCACTAATGCCATTTCAACTACAGCCAAAAAAACTTGAAACTCCCTCCCTAGTGAACTAAGATAGCTAACCAAGTTGTCAGCCTTCTACAACCAAAACGTTATAATGTTGTACACATGTGCTGTCACGTCAATTGTAGTGCAATAATGAGTAAGTGAGGTTTGTGCTTTGTAGATATCAAATTGGTGTCTCCTTAACTGCTCTAAAACAGTACTAAATACCCACTACTACTCTATACCCTAGCTAAACTGACCAAATTATGGTTTCTATTTATTTTCGTTACATGTTGTGCTGGGTTATATTAATATCTTGTTTTTCCTTCTTTCATTGAATTACTGTAATGCTCTGAATTTCATTATTGTGGAAAGGGTGGAGATGATGGATATCCATCTTTAACAGCTGATACTGAAAGGTGGTTCTCTGTTTTGTAGAGACGGAACTGTTGCTGTTCATAGGCCAGGAAAACTGCTAGTAGCAAGGACAGGTTGAAAGTGTTGCAGTGTATAGAAACATGTTGTATACGTCAAGGAATTTAGGATAACTTCTAATACATTCATTTAACTTTCTTGATTAGTTTGCAAAACCGTCGGTTGTCAGTAAAGTCAGAAACACAATATGATAAAAATAGCAAATTCAAGTAGCACTGCTGCACTTCTTTCATTTCTTTTAATCTTTTAAATGCATAAACAACTTTATGGAAATTGAATAATGCAACGTCCACATAGATCAGGATTGAGCAAGTGGGGTAGAAGTAGACAGATAAGGGGTGAGTCCCACCTTACTAATGTCAGAGTAAAGGTCATCGGTGACTGACAGCTTTGTACGGAATTATTACAGCAAAGGCCTGTGTTACAGGTATAATCCCATTGTAATGCACTGCATTCTGCAGAACTGCTGTGCTGACTGGACAGACCCTGACTAATTTCCTCTTGTGTCTGTATTTAAGTGAAAGATTTATTTTCAATAGAACTTTTATTGGTTCATCTGTTATCAGTCCTACATTCTGCATTCCTAATTTCAGTCTCATTTTAATGAGAGAGAGTGATAATTACTGCAAGTGCCTCTCTTTTCTTTTTCATTTCTGTTGTTCGCTGTAATGCTTTAATTGAATCAATTATGTACTTGCCAAATATACAAGTCAGCCTGTTTCTGCCAGTTGGTAATTGGTTAAGGGAAAGCATTTCCCTAGCCTTTCATTTTTCCTTTGTTCCAGTTTTGTTCAATTTTGTTCATAGTAATTTTGAAAAAAATGGTTGGAATACTCAAATTACTGTTTTGAAGATGAGAGCAATGTTTGTTTTTCCACTGCTGCAGCATATTACATGCATCTTTTTTGAAAGAAAGAAAAAGAAAGCTGTATATGCAATTATTGTGTTGTGAATTTATCATTGTTTAGTGTAATTAAAAAAAGTATAAGAACAGTGTTAAATGCCCCATTTTGTATTTTCCTTTTTTAAATGTCAAAGAACTAATCAAAATATGATTTTCATCACCTTGTTACTGAATAATAAAAATATACTTCAGCAAGTCTTCTTCTTCTTCTTCTTTCGGCTTTTCCCGGTTAGGTGTCACCACAACGGATCACCTGTCCGCTCATGATTGGCAGTGGAGTTTTACAGTGTTGAGTTGCCAGCCCGGTGCCCAACCTTCCACAGAAGGCACACACATGCACACACTGACACCTAGGGCCAATTTAGAGTGTCCAATCCACCTACAGCATGTCTTTGGGACGTTGGGGGAAACTGTAGCACCCGGTATTGTCATAAAATACAGTTTTCTAGTTACTGTGTCTCTGCAAGATTCAGTATTTTCTTGTTTTTAGTTTTACTAGGGGGGTCCAGGTATTTATGAATATAGCCAAAGTAGAAGCTATGGTGTGTTTCTATATAAAGATGGAGATGAATTTAGAATTAATACAACCTCTTAATACCTTATTTTTAATTTACCAATACTGTATCAGAATGTATTCTAGATTGTAAGAAGGTTGAAGTAATTTTTAAAGTACGTATTTCAAGCCAAAATACTGTACTTCCATTGCAGGTATGAGCTTCTAGTTTTAGGCACCAGTGAAAGTTATGGTGGTGTGGATTTCTGTTATCAACTGATTTCTTTATGTAGATACTTGTATGTGTGTGTGTGTGTGTGTGTGTGTGTGTGTGTGTGTGTGTGTGTGTGTGTGTGTGTGTGTGTAAATATATACACACAGAAACACGCACATCTGCTCTGTCTATAGATATGTATACATAAATTGGTTCTATATTGTTTCACTGAATTGCCAGTTCATCAGACTGTAATTCAACTAAACAAAGCCATTGAAAGCTATACCAGTAAACTCAGAAATTAATCACTAGCATGAACTTTACTGCTCATTTCCTGTGTTGGGGGTTGGCATAAAAGTTAAAGTTTTTACTTCCAAAATATAAAGTATAGGGTTTGATTCTCACATTGGGAAGCATGGCTAGGCTTAAAAAGGCCCTCTTGGAGGTATTTAGCCTAGTAATCCTCTATGGACTAGGACATGAATGTTGATATAAAATCAACAATAGTGGTGCAAGTTTGTTAATGCACAATTCCTAAATTCATTTAATTGTATTACGTTTCATCAAATTTGACAAAAAGTAATTGGACCATACATATTTGTGCAGACCTACAGAAAGCAATATAGACATCTAGATTAAAACCTTTTAACTTCCTACATACAACAACAGACAATTCTCATTGTTTTCAAATGTATCAATGTTTGTTGTGCAGCTAAACTAAGCTAACATAAAATAATGGCAGCTGGTTGAACTGAACAGCAGTAGCAAAAACTGAATGCCCTGGGCTTTGCTACTGCAAATTTTTCTATTGTGTAGCCCCCACATTTTCTGTTACTCTACCGGGTACTTTAGATCACCTCAGTAATACTTTATAGTTGTCAAACACGTGGAAGCCATCTCTGCCATGGATATGGAACGAACTTTCCAAGGAAGGGCTGAATATAGTTTGTGGCATCTGCGGAAAAAAGAAATATGCAGATTTGTAATACACTAAAATGGAATTTGTGTCAAAGGCATATGAATTGTGATAATGAGTCAACACAGCCTCTTGCAACCCTGACTTCAATAACACAGTCAATTTTATGTTGCTGTCTTTCATTGACTTGATGTATTTTCCAGGGTCATACCAAGTTATTATGTGATTCATTTTATTATGCTTTTACTAACAAGAACTGGAAATCGAACATTAATGTCTCCAACAGATTTTGTTCTCTAATTATAAAAGTTTGATATGGCCACATAAGGACTGGGTATCTATGAAAACACAACAGAGTCTCACTCAAAGCTATCAACCTTCTGACATTGAAAAGAGGTACAGAGGCTCTAGAAAAGTAGGTACATCTTCACAAAAATCTGGGCACCTAATTAGTATAACATTTGAATACTGAACAGCGCCTAGCTTTTCACACTTCCAAAAGGATTGTGGGGTACTACTCAGTAAGACAAGTTTAAAATTAAAACCTGAGAGTGACATAAATGAGGCAAAAACTAAGCATATTCTCAGGGATACAATATAAAATCTGTGGACTTTATTGAATGATATTTCAAAAATCAACATCACAAAGTCAGTTATTTTTGCTTCAGAAAAAGGGAGATGTAACATACAATGCCCCTCTTTATTTAAATTAATGGTATTACAAGTACATTGGTCATGTAGTCTGATTTCCTGTGTATTAAACAGGTTCAAAATCTTGTGCAACCAATGAGTGTGTGTGTGTGTGTGTGTGTGTGTGTGTGTGTGTGTGTGTGTGTGTGTGTGTGTGTGTGTGTGTGTGTGCGCGTGTGTGTGTGTGTGTGTGTGTGTGTGTGTGTGTTGGGAGGGTGCAGAAAATTGAATGCAGAGGTAAATGAAGCTCAAAAACAGTAGCATACTACCAAAGCTAGATGCATCCTGGAAAGGGTTAATACAAGCTTGAAAACAGGTATGCACCTGCACAGTCCTTGAGCTTCCATCCTACTGCCATATATACTTCTCAGAGACTTTGTTCCTTGGTTAGTAATTAGCACTTTCAAGAACATGAGCCTAGTTATAAGTTAGCAAGGAGCCAGCTCACCAAACACAATTGTTCTGGAAATCAACCCAATGAAAAACTTACATGTAAGCTTTTTTTGCAGGGAGCAAGCCCCCCACTTCACTCCATAAGAAGGGCAAGTTCTCACACAGGGTCTATATCAGAAGCATGAAAAGGCTTCTGAGCAAATACAGAAACAGCGACACATATTCATCGAATCACACTTAAGCTGTTTATGATGCTAAATTATTTTTTAGTGAACAGCCGCGTACTTTTTTCCCTAGGGAAAATTTCAATTAAGTGGCCGTTCGCTATTTTCAGGTTTCGTGCATTATGTGTCAACTTTTATGTAGTCACATATGCACTTTCGGTGTTATAATATAGAGCCCCCACACCTCCTGCACTTATATTCCAATACCACAGCCACAACAACATGAAGAAGAAGAACCACTGCTGATGCACACTCTTAGAAACTGTACAAGCAGTGTGTTCTTGTGGAAAACACTGATTGTGAAAATGAAGTTCATCTAATTGTGCTGCGAGTTAGAACCTGTCAGTGTTGATGTAATAGACTAGCCTTTACAAAGTTCATGCTAATGCTAGAAGGCTATTATAGACATTTAATCTCTAGTAAAGAATCATTCTAGATTAAGAAAATTAATGCCAAATGAAATAATTTTTTTGCCGTTCTCATAATAGACATCTTTTTATAAAAGGTATCAAGAGTAAGTTAATTATATTTAGAGAATGGGCAAACTGCACATCGGCAGCCTGATTGGAGAATGAACATTCTCCAGCAGGGTATTAATGTACAAGTAATGCCCCCTGAAAAATGAGTCTGCTGCTTCATGACAGCATATCAAGGTGCAGTGGAACTCGGACTGAAAAAATCCAGCCGACATTATTTTATACTCGCTATGCAGTGCTTTTGCTGTTTAATGAGTGCAAAATAATAAAGAAGAAAATTAAAATAACAAAATGTGTGTATGTGTTTATGTCTCTGTGTGAGTGTGTTTGTGTGTGAGAGTGAGAGATCAATCGAGCTATCTTACACTCACTAAGCAGTGCATTTGCTGTTTAGTGAGTGTAAAATAAATGAAACTGAAAACAGTGTGTATGTGTGTTTATGTTTCCATCTGCGTGTTCGTGAATGCATACATGAAAGCAGAACAGACTGTGTGAGTGAAGAGTGAGAGCGATCCCTGGCAGCAACAGCATCGGTTAAGAGGTTTACATACCTCTTGACCATACTTCTAAACCTCTTGGCACAAGAAATCTGGAAATAGGCACAAATAACAAGGGACAAATGACCAAAAGTAAGGACAGATTTTAAATATTGCTCTCAGAAATTTAGAACGTTGCTAGAGCAACAGGGTTTCCATTAACATGTATTACCTGAAGAATATGAAGTCTGAAACTCAAATGTCTATCATTATTTAATGACTTAAATCCTCAGTTATTTGGCAGAAAACTACACATTTTATGAGGATGGGACCAAAAATCTGGACATTCTGCAAAAATCTGGACAGCTGAAAGGTATGCTTTGTTGACTTTTAGCTCAAAATATCTGGATAAACCTAAAATAAACAGGGGACAAAGGCTCAAACATATTTTACTTGATTATTAGGATTTGTGTTAGTATACATTTTCTGAAACAGAGGTGTGCGTAAGAGACTGAATGAGAGTGACAGTAAAGACTTTTGCATACCTCTGGGCATTTCAGCTGAAGAAATCTGGATAAAGCCTAAAATGAAGACGGCACAAAGGCTCAAAAATAGGAACATATGTTAATTACTGTTGTTATAAAATTACAAAGTTGCTTAATTAAAAGGATTTGTGTTGTTATGAATTTTTTGAATAAAATAATAGTCTGAAACTCAAATGTATGCCATTATTTAGTAACTTCAATCTCCAATGACTGTCAACAAACCAAACATTTTTTGAGTAAGGGACCAAAAAATGAAGTGAATCCCTGGATGTTTTTAAAGTGTTATATTTTGGATGGAAAATGCTTCCTCCAACACCATTAACATATACTACAGCAAGTTTGAAACATTAGGTAAACGAACTATTTCACATCAAAAATATATAAAAAAATAGTACTTAAAATAATAAGTAAGTAAAACACAACAATTTTACATAAAACCCATTCTCTAAGCACAATAATGCCCTCCAGGATGTGTGTTAATGTGTAATTAATGCCCTTCCATGGGTGTAGAGACCCTCCGCCTGCAGCATCGGGTCTCATAACTTCCTTGGGCGGGCATTAATTACACATTAGCACACACCTTGTTGGGCATTATTGCTTGCTTAGTATGCCTCTTATTGTTTTTTTACAATATATTTAGGCCATACCTAGAGAAGGCCACTTGAAATATTGCATTTAGCCATTTAGTAAATGATTAAGCAAACACACAAAGATTCACATATACATACATGCACACACCTAAACCCTGACCGATGGATGGATAGACAGATAGATAGGCAGACATAAAGAATTGTTACTGTATTGTGAATGTCGCCTAGCCATTGTACGCAAATTAAGTTTTAATATCAGTTTGGCTCAGGGGCACTATATTTCTAGCCTTCAGATGAATACTACAGCTATTGTGTTAATTTGCATAAGCAGTGCACAAAACTGTTCCACAGGAGTACATTAATGTTTCTCCGATGATTAATACAGTGATGATGTACAATATTTAGACTATTTTCCATGATACAGGTATAAAGACAAGACACACAAAAACATACAAAATGTGCCAACAAAGAAGGCAAACTTCAAAGTGATACATGTACAACATTTTTAAATAGATTAAAGTGGATCTGCATTTAGATTATGGAATATATGTCATGAGTGACTCTGTATTATCACCACACCTGTACAGCCCAATACTATCAGCCTTAGTTGCTACATATACATCAATGACACACTTTCCACTAGACCTGTGTGATACACATATAGTTCTGACACTGGCAGATGTAGCAGTTTACAGGAGTGTTGTACAGTATGGTGGGAGTTTGGCATAATGGTTATGGTGTTTACCTTACAGACAGAAGGTACAGGGTTTGATTCTCACATGGGGTAATTGGCTAGGTTTAAAATGGCCCACAAGGGCAGTTAGTACAACTCTATGAACATAGGAGCCTATTTAAGTAAAAGAACTTTAATGAGTAGGCAGTAGGCATGTTTCTGCATACATCAAGAGTTGGATGCTGAACTGTTTCACTGCTGTGGGATATCCATGTGAACACATTGTTCATGTAAGACCTACATTTTGCATATTTGTGCAAAGTTTATGCTTTTTCTCCAATATAGGTATAAATTGTTATCTTAAAATACTGAGTGTGAGAGTGGAACCTCTCAATTCTTAAGTCTGACTGACATATTCTTATATAAACTGGCATTTTAATGTGTGGATATGGTGAGAATAAATCCTTGTAGAATTGTGGAGTCAGACATTTGGATATTTACTCAAGCTTTTCTTCACAGGGTTCCACTCTAAATGGGATCTTATGTATCTGAATTTGTCTTTTAAGCCACCCTAAATGCACAAATAATGCAAGGGATCAGTAACTACAGAAGTATAGTTTTTGTTGTTTTCAGTGAAGAGCTAAGGCATGTAAGTGACAATTCCTTTTCCATTGTTTGATCAACATTAAATCTATTTACATAAAAAAGCATAATAGAAACAGAAAAAAGTGTCTAAACCATTGTTGAAGCATTGTTTTATGCAAAGACCCTTTATTCCACTGTGTTATGCCATGAAGCAGGCTCATGATGTCATCTCATAGCTCTGTAAGATGGTTCACCTTGTTTTCCTTTGCTGTTAATCTGAGTCACTGAATTTATCTGACTGGTGCAGCTCCGGCAGGGTTCCCATAGATAGAGCCTTTCAAATAATCTACACAAACCTATACATATTCAATGCAAACAGGGTTTGTTTCTATTATTCTGGCTACTTAGCTTATTAAAAAGGGTAATGGTTGTCATGAGATACAGAGCAACACTGCAGTGTATTGAGGATACCTTACATTTATATCTCCTTGAACAGAGTGCATCCCTCCCCCAGCAATCATTTTATCCTTTGTGATCAAGTGATCAAGAAGAATGAGGTTAAAGAAAGATACAGTATACTGTAACAGTTTTATGCATTTCTATGTGCATACTGGTACAGCTTGCATATCGGAGTTGTTTGTGCAGTTTTGATGATACATACATACACCTATATATATATATATATATATATATATATATATATATATATATATATATATATATATATATATATATATATATACACAAAGTCACAAAGTCAAAACAAGAGTTACCAGCCACGATATTTGAATGAACAGTATGACAAAATTCAGTCCAATCCCATAAAAGGCTCCAAGAAAGCTTTATTGAGGTCCAAGGAAGAAATAAGCGCTTTCACGTAGTATACATCTACGCTTCATCAGATTATAATTAAACTAAAAAGGAACTCTCATTATATACAACCCTGAGCGGGAAAATTATTCTCTATGGTAACCAAAGCAGTTTTGATGATACATACATACACCTATATATATATATATATATATATATATATATATATATATATATATATATATCCCCCCCAAAAAACAACTGCTGACTATATGGCCTATAACTGGGATCATGCTCTATTCATTCCACTAATAAATAACACTGCCATCATCCTCCAGCAGCCATAAAGAGATTTCATTTTTATGGCTTCACTCCACCCCTTCATGGTTAACATGCATGTCCACAGAAATGAGTGTTTATACTGTCTTCTGCCTTCCTACCCTCATCTCAGTAGAAGTACTGTATATGTTTCCACATGTGCACGAAGATTACCAAGCAAATACAGCTTGGTAGAACCAAGCCTGTATCCCCTTCTTATAGTATGCATGCAGTACCACTGTCCTCCAGCAGATGTCAGAACTGAAACAGAATAGACTGCCTATCAAACTCAAAGGATTATTTTAGTGCTACATAGTTAAGGCTCATTTAAGTAACTTAAGCAAAAGGTTATAAATCAATGTGAAAGGAATAATGATGAAACAGTAGGGGGAAACTCAAGAAATAAGGAGACAGCAGGATTTTGGAAGAAGAATCCTTAAGGAGACTAACAACTCCAGAAAATATTAATTTCATAACGCAGCATAAGGTGTTCTAAAAAGTGATCCATCATGAGAATGATGAGAAGAGATTTTATCAATAGGGATAACTACAAGAAGCGGTATAGAAAATAGGCTAGAGAGGTCTGGAATTTATTGGATAAAACTAACTAGGGAACCAAGGTATTGGAAATAAATAATTAGGGAAGGGTAATAAAGTGGGAAGATGCCAAACAGAAGTTTGGACTGCAGTCCAGGGATTGTCTCCCTTACCATGAACTGATAATGGAGTATGGGCAAAGAGAAAGGGATGGAGAGTGTTGGATGAAAGTTCAACTCTGGCTGAGTATAAAGCTTAGTCTAAAACAGAAGTTGATGTTAAAAAATGAATAATTAGTAGGAGATACAACATTTTTATGATAATTACACAAATCAATCAGAAGTGGTTAGGTAACATTGAGAAGAAACTCTCGATAGGCAATTTGCAAATAAACCTGCATAGTTCCCAAGTATGCAACAAAGTCCAGAAGGTTTCTGATTTTGCATGGAAGCATTTGCATTATGTATTTTTATACCCAAACAGATTTCAGAGAATTTTTCTACAAATAGCAAATGCTGGAGGTATGACTAGAACAAGAGAGGTAGAATTTTTTGGGGAATGTAAGGAGTTGACAGATTTAAAAAAATTCCTATAGAGTACTTTGTCAGAAATACCGGGAAAGTAAATGATTGTAACCAAAGAAATTATTCTTTTGTGCTGGGACAAAGGATTTGAATTACCTAGGTATAGTAAGGCCTTACTAAGGTCAATGCTACTGGCTGGTAAGAAAGCAATGTCTGGAAAATGAAAATCAAAATGTAAAATCTACACAAAATGTATTGAATATTGTAAATGATCCTTAGAAAACACAAGGAACAAATTACATAAAAATGGATGGATTTTTTGGCGAACAATACATGCAGAATAATGTTCAGGATAAAGAGTACAATTTAAAGGACAGCAGGAATTGAGCAATTTACATAATGTTGGAGTAAAAACTGGTAAAAAGAAATCATAGTTGAATATTTCATGAGAATAACAATGAAATAGTTATTATGGTTTGCTTTCCTTTCTTCTACTGTGTGTGCACCTGTGTCATATTTTTTTAAATGTCATGTTTAATAAAGAAGTCTAAATAAAAATTCTGGACAAAACCAAAAACATGTGGGACAAAGATCCAAAATTCTAGACATTTTTAAATATCACTGTAACTCACTAAAAAGTTTGCAGAACAACAGGTTTTGCATCAATATGTATTTTCTGAGCAACAAAAACATGAGACTCTAATGTCTGACATTATTATTATTAACTGACTATACCTGTTAATAATTTACCAGACAATCAACATTTAACAAAGGACAAGGCAAAAATATGAGGCAAAATTAGGTATGTTGTACAAAATAAGAAACAGCTAAGAGGTGTGCTTCCATGCTTATGATAAGAAAGCCAGCCTCAGCCATTCCCTCCTACCCTCCTGTTCTGACTTCTCCAGCTATCAGCTCTGTATTTGATCCTGGGTCATCAGGGTCAATGTAAGGAATTTTATTTCCATGCACCACAAAGCTATTTAGTTGTACCTTCAAGCTTCCAATGTTTGGCATCTACAGGGTCACTCATATTGCCATATTTGTTTGTGCATTTCCCCCAAATGTTTAAATACATCACCATCATGCTTTATCCATGGTGTGGTGCTGATACAGCTATATCCTCACGTACCTGATAGTATGGTGTGCCTGCTAGGGTCTAATAGTTACCTTGCACAGACGTCAGGTCTAACCCCATGGTTGTGCATATGGTACAGTCCTGCTTTGTATAACTTCAAGGGCACCTTCCTGGTTGCCTTATCACTGCTTAATCACTATGGATCATTAGACTTTAATCTGTTGTTGCTTGTATACTGAATTACATTTTATAGAAAAATAGCTGCAACTGATAAAAGGTCTGCAACAATGTACAGCTTGTAATTACTGTCATCCCTGATGCTTTGTCTTTCTCTGGTGTTTTTGGCAGCTCTCTGTGGAACATGTTGGTGGAGCCCAGGAAGTATGTGTCCTTTAGTGGAGCCAGGATACACCAGTTTAGATTTTTAGCACTTAAACTTCTCAGTACTAATATTATAATTTATGCTGTTACCATATGGGCATCCTCCTGTAGATCTCTGAGTGACAATGGAAAATACTGGACTGCACTTTAAGTACAAATCCAGAATATAGAGTGACATGGTTATTCAAAGTTCAGTGTTCTCCATTATTACCTGAAACTGTTAGTTCCACTAAATGTGATAAAAGTGAAATGCTTTTCATTACTGCTGACCATATCTGAGCTATCCGTGACATTAATGGGAAAAACTCTTTTAACATTGAATACTTAACATGCCCTTCAAATGTGGAACAGCGAGGAACATGGACTTTTTAAGACTCAAAATGAGGAACATTCCTCATAATGAGGTCAGTTGTGAGGTATGAGTAATAATAATGGATTTTCTACCCATTATTTTTACCTTTGCCTTGGTTTATTGAGCAAAGAAGTTAGCAACTGTTGCCAAGATGATATGCAGCAGCTCCTAGATGTTACAAAACTGCTGCAACATTCTGAGAGCTACACACAAACAGTGGTGCATTCCAGTGTTCTCCATTATCACTGACCTCTGTAACAGCACCCCCCATATATACACAGACTAAAAGGCTGTACACTTATTAATTGTGAAAGATCCACTGGGATCCACCTTGCCCATCTATCCCTTGTTAGTTTTCACTATATTTCACTTACCTTGTTGCCATTTCCCAAGAAGTTCAAATGTGTACAGTTTGTTCATTATTAAAGGAATAACATGACAGTATATGCTTTCTCATTAGATGTTGGCATAGCTTAAGTGTGCTGTAAAGCATTAGGGGATGGCAAGCTTCTGAGAATATATAAGATCTAGCATACGCTGGAATACTTTTTCTCGTTGTAAGTTGGACTCACAGTGTATAAAAAAGAAATATAACATTTAATTTTCATCTGTGGCGCTATCAGTAATATAATAGCTTACATCCACTCACTCACTCAGTTTCTGAGCTCTTTTTTCAATATCTAATGGACAAGGGAGTAAATGCAATGTTTATTAGGATGATTTTCTTTCAGCCTTTGGCTTAAGACTATGACGGATGTTTCTAATAAAATTAAGATCTTCTTCTGTACTAATTTCTGAAAGGTTTTCTGTGCAGAGGAGTCAGAAATTACTGAAACTCAAACACTAAATTGACTGGAAGTCAAACTGTGGAGTTATAATAGACTAGGTCTGAAACTGTAACCTGGAGAAAATGAAGTGATATTTCTCTCAAGACTGTGTTACCTTGAAGATGAAATAATAAAACAAAGGGAGGGTGTGTAAGGTGCACAGCTACACAAGGAGGAGTACATTGGGGTTATCCCTTTATAGTTTGTTTTGTCATTTTGTGCAATGTGTCTTATTTTGAGCTTTTTGCAGATCTTTCATTTTACTTTTGCTCATTCTCATTCGGTGTTACAATCAGTTGTGTTTTGCACTGGCTAGTTGCACAGCATAATGCATCCGAGGTTATCCAAGTGCAACTAACTCTGGGCAAAACTGCAATCCAAATTGTAGCTTGCTACAGACCCCCCACCATGCCCCATGATTCCCACTCCTCTTTTCTTGATATACTGGAAAATATTAGGGTTCAACCAAACAACATAGTAATGGGCGATTTCAACTACCCCACCATTAACTGGGAAAACTACTCATGTACCAACTCCTTCGTTCAATGCTTTCTGGAATTCATAAATTCCAATGCCCTGAATCAACTTATCCACACCCCCACCAGGGCCAACAATATCCTAGACCTAGCCATTACCAACATGAGTGACCTGTGTTCCACACCTGAAGTCAACTCCTCATTGGTCAAATCTGACAATAAGCTAATCACCCTAGATATCTGCGTCCCATCCCCACCCATCATTAAGGAAACCACAGTAAAAAATTTCTCCAAAACCAAATTCATGCTTCTTAAGACAAAAGTGGTGAACTTCATGACACCCATGCAGATGGACAATGCAGTTACGACTGATGAATCCTACACAAATGCACTTTATAAGCACTTACATGAGTGCATGGATTGTGCTATCCCAAACAGAACCAAGACACTATCCTCCAAAAAAAGGAAGCCAATCTGGTGGCCCCCTGCCATAAACAAACTCTACAACAGAAGGAAGAAACTGTTGCAAAACAGAGTAAAATCCCATGAGTGGAGGAGCTCCCTGGTCAGCCTCAGTAAGAAGCTGAGATCCCTTATAAGATCCTCCAAAGCTAGCTACGAAAACAAAATCACCACTGATTCGAAGAGCAACCACAAAGCATTCTATAGCTATGTCAGGAATCTCAATGGCAACACCCAGGTCTGCTCTGAGTTACAGCACAATGACATGAAAATTACAGAACAAACTGATATTGCCAACATCCTGGCAGATAGGGTCAGTGCTAACTTTACCCCCCTCTCACCCCCTAAAGGGCCCATATCTATACAGGAAGAATGCAGAGTCCCTGTAATCACATCTATGCAGGTAAAAGCTGCACTGTCTAAAACCAAAAACACAGCATCCATGGGACCAGACATCATCCCAGGCTGTGTTTTACACAAAGTTCAGAACGAACTGGCTCCCCACCTAAGCACCATGTTCAATCATAGTCTCACGTCAGGCTTTGTGCCCACTGAATGGCACACAGCAACAGTTATCCCACTCCATAAAGGGGAAGCCACCACTGATCCTGGGAACTATCACCCTATTAGCCTGACAAGAACGTATCATCATGTAACTCATAACCAAAGACATTGGTAACCTCCAAACTCTAGACCTCACCCAGTTCGGGTTTGTGAAAGGCAGATCATGCCTTCTGAACCTGATTGACTTCTTTGAGGCAGTCAAAAAAAAAAGCTGTAGATGAGAGTAAGGTGGTTCACACAGCCTATCCTGACCTCGATAAGGCTTTTGACACCATCCCCCATTCTGGACTTGTAGCTAAACTCACTAAACTAGGTATAAATCCGTATGTCACAAGATGGGTTGCCAACTGGCTCACTGACAAAACCCGCACTTTAAAAGTTGCAGACTCCAGATATGACATCAAACCAGTTAAAAGTGGAGGACCACAGGGTTCAGTCCTGGGACCTCTCCTGTTTTGTATCTACTTCTCTGAAGTACAGGCTAACACAAAAGGCCTCTGGCTAATGAAGTTCGCAGATGACTGCAAACTAGGAGCCAAAGTCAAGTCCCCAAATGATGTGGACATCCTACAGAAGGGCCTCACTGAGACAGATGCCTGGTATCAGAGGCATGGCCTCAAGCTCAATGCCAAAAAGTGCATAGTCATCCCCTTTGGTAAAAACTCTGAACCCATGAACTACCACATAAACGGAAGTCTACTTAATGCCAAATGTGTGATAAGAGACCTTGGGACCCACGTGGACATTAGTCTCTCCTTTGATAATCACATCACCACAGCAGTCAGGAAATCCTTCTATGTGGCACACCTTATCACAAAAGGGTTCTCATCCAGGGGAAAAAGGGGTCATTGTTCCCATCTACTCGGCACTCATTAGACCCATTATTGAGTACACCACCCTTTTGGAATGTACCTCACAAGGCATCTGCAGCAGCTGGAAGGGCCACAGAAGTACCTCACAAAGAGGGTTACTGGCCTCAAACAGATAGCCTACACTGACCGTCTCAAAAAACTCCAGCTTTACTCTGTAGTATATTGCCTACTCCAAGGAGATCTCTGCCTAACATATAAAGCTATGTTAAACCCAGAGCTGTAGGACATGCTACACCTAAAGAAATCCCAATCCCTTCGAGCTACACGCTCTAGGGACCTAAACCTTGTCACCACAATAAACAGGACATGCTGTACTTCCTATACTCTGGAACACGCTACCCATCTATGTCAAGCAAAGTTCCTCATTAGCACTCTTCAAGAAAAATCTTGATGAGTTGATGAGAAATAGAAAATACACCCCGGGATCACTTCTGTGGCTCTGCTCGACAGGGGCACAGGAAATTAACTTTCTTGGGTGGCGTAAGCCAGGGAACCTTGTTGGCTAGGCCTGCTTAGGCCCTTGGGCCGATAGCCTAGTACCTACCTATGAACCTATGAATTTTTCAGTTATGTGTTTATTTTCATTGCACTGAGTGGGAAGCCTAAACTGCACATCAGAGATAGAATTTTCAAGGAAGGCCTAAGAAACACAGCATTTCAAGATCTTTCACATGATAATTCAGAGTAAACAACCATGATACATTAGAATTTCACGGGGTGTCAGCAACCTTCACATGGGTGTATTATGATGTGAGTTAGTTGTATCTGGTGTACTGTAGATATACGATTTCTTCTTCTTTCAGCTTTTCCTGGTTAGGGGTTGCCACAGCGGATCACCTGTCTGCTCATGATTGGCAGTGGAGTTTTACGGTGTCGAGTTGCCAGCACAACCTTCCACAGAAGGCACACACATGCACCCATTCATGCTTAGGGCCAATTTAGAGTGTCCAATCCCATCTACAGCATGTCTTACTGTAGACATAAGATACAGGTGAATAATCAGCTACAAGTAAATCCTAGCACAACCTACAGCTCTTTTGTGGGTTATTGTTGTACAGTTTGTAAAGTAAAAAAAAAATAATCACTGAGAAATGTACTGGCTGTAGCACCTTCACTGCAATACATGATTTCTCATTGACTGTGCTCCAAGCAATGACACATACCAGCCATGCTCTGAGAAATGGACAGAACAAAGTATGCTCTAACCGTATGAACTGAATAGGAAGGCCACAGAGAAAAAATTGACATTCTCAGAGGAGCTTTGCCTTGAGACACATTCAGGTTTCTGTAGTTTTTATTTTGTTTATTTGTTTACTTGCTAAACTCACTAGGTAAAAGTGTGTGTTTCCATGGATGACCCTGGAACACTATTTGGTTAACTGATGTGCTTGGAGCTGTACATTATGGAAATAGAGACTGAGAGAACCAAACACAAAACTACAGGATAAACAACATTAGCAGCTCACAGCCTTAGTCTTGTCCCCTTTACTTGCAGACTAGTTAGTCAAACATGCTATATTTAAGTGATACAGTAATTCTGCTTGGCATACATCTCAGAAAAGGAGCAATTTTGTGATGAGAGATTTGATCTGCTGATTGTGCATTCAGTTCAGACTTCAGAGGATGACATTATGTTGCTAGGAAGGGCCACTGTGGGCTTCGGTGTCTCATGAGTGTAATGTTTTTTTCCTGGGACAGAGGTTAAATTACACAAGAACTCGAACAGGCTGCATTCTGAGTTATAAGTACACTCTAGCAGCTCGTTATTGCTGGCTACATATACTCTCTTTCGGGTTGCTCATCACTTATGACATGTAGGCTGCATATTGACTTTATAAATTTACTGCTATACATTTACTAAAATCACACCAGAAAAAATGCAGACCTGAGCTTGCAGTATGTTTTCTTAATTTTCTATGTTGAACTGTTGTTTCTTTAAGTAGAACCGCCTTTTTCATTACAGCATCTCATAGTTATTGGAGCTGTGCTATTGCTCTCCAATAAATGTTTTTTTTTCCTTGAATTATTTATTCTTTGATATACTCTGTATATTAACTGACTTTTTTATGATGTAATCAGCTGACAAAATCATTTCTTCATAAACAATGCTGACATACTTAGAGAGAAAGATCTCATTAGCCACCAGGATTTTCCATTCTATACCATAATGTACAGGATTTATGAAATAACAACTGACAAACAGTAGCTACTTTGTACATCAACAGGTAAGCAGTAGTAATGAATACAAATAGATTACAGATCTGCAAATTCTTTTTGATACTTGCGTATTATCGCAACCAGAGTCCAAACCGTACCATGTTTGCAGCTTCTTTGTTGTGCACTTCACAGCAGCTCCAAAAATATTTGAACAACTGAGAATGGGGGGCTACTGACAGAGACAGACAGACAGAAACAAGAGGAGAGAAAAAAAAACCTTCCTGACACAGTGCATGACTTAATTTTCACAGAGCCAGACAGGTATTTTGTGTAATTTGCCAAGGTATACCTTCACGTCCTGAAAGCCATTACTGACCCAGAAGGAAAAGTCACACCAGGGAGAGTATATTGAAAAGGGGAGGTGATCTTTGACGATTTTAAGTATGACATGGGACTGAGGACATTATTTGTCTCCCTGTATGAAGGGTTTACACATTTCAAGACTGCTGTGCACAGCAGCAAAAAATAAGTAGGGGTTACGACAACAATGGGGACTGAGCTAAGCAGGAGAATGAGGACTGTAAAAAGGCTTCACCCTGATGAAGCTGTCTGTAGCATTGTCACTTACACAGGAAGGTTGTTCCCAGAATTTGTTAAAAGAAGGCCAGCATTTATATGGAAATATTAAAAAAAAATAAAAATACAAGAGGAAATGCACATTTGTGTCATATACCTTCCAACTTCATGAGAACTGACACAAAGGAAGCATTTATAGCCTTCCCACCATATACAATCCTGCTGTGGTCGGAAAAGTCAATTGTTTCACTTTGTTTACAATCACGATACAGTGTGACCCCAATCTCACAGACAGGTACTTAGTTAACGTACCAATAACTGCACAAACACAATGACTCCTTTCTCCATAAAATGAAGAATGATGACAGGTCTGAAATCTGGTCGTGATAATACATAAGTACCTCCTTTTTCTAATTAAATCAGACGGCAACTTTCATCCAATGAAATTGTTAGGTTTTTGTCATTATTATAAATATACTAATAGAATATATTTAAGTAGAAGGTACTTGCGTAGTATTGCAACCAGATTTCAGACCTGTCATCAGGAAGCTGCAAACATGGCCCAGTCTGGAATCTGGTTGTGATAATACGTAAGTACTAAAAAGGAATATGCCTGGTAACATTTTCATTCTTAATTTCTGTCTTGAGTAAACTACTCAGACTATTTTCTAAAAACAGTAAACCATTCCAGAGAAAACTTAGAGGATTATGATTGGGTCACCGACCGTAACTTTTTGTAATGCATGGAGACCTTTCTGCTCCATGTACTACTTCTTCTTCTTTCGGCTTTTCCCGGTTAGGGGTCGCCACAGTGGAACTCCGGTCCGCTAACGATTGGCAGTAGATTTTTATGGTGCTGAGGTGCCAGCCCGATGCCCAACCTTCAACGAAGGCACGCCCATTCACGCATGTCTTTCAAATGCCATTCGACCACGGGGAGGACATGCAGACTCCACACAGAAGGCGCTCCAGATGAGTATCGAACAGCTGTGAGGCGACAATGCTAGCGCTGCACCACCGTGGTTAAATTTAAAAAAGCAAAGTGTTGTCCAGCTTTGAAAGTAGGTAATGAAGTTGGGAATCACTTTACATCTTTATGTATTCCCTGTGTAAGGGAAGCAGCTGGTTGCCTATTATGTTTTTAGTGAGTATAATGTAGACAGCAGACAGAAACTGAGTTGAAATTAACTTGTTTTATGTTCTGCTGCTGTTATTTTGCTCAAATATAAGGTAAATAAAACCCTAGTTCAGTGCTGCTATTGGAACAGATGTGATTTTAACAGAATGGGGGTGCTTAACAACTGCGAAGCACTCTCCTATGTGTTATTAAGGTTGCATCTCGCCCTATAGTAATTCTGAAACAGATGTCATTTAACAGATATTTGAGTATAATAATGGTGCTTGATGCATTACAATCGGTTTTAATGCTTTATAATCTTGTAAACCAGGATTGCATTAACAAAGACTAGAACAAAAGGTATACAAGGCAGAGGGCATGGAGGATAAAAAGAAGGACTAGGTGAAGGGTCTATATCAGAATCGCGAATGTTCACAATGTCGAATTTGACATTGTCGACACATAAACAGTGAAATCGCAGAACATCGAAGAGGTAAATGGAAATCTCTGTAAGGGGAGATTTTCATTTACTTCAATGAAGTGCAGTCTCGGAGTTGGGATATTTAAGTAGCAGGGGGTGCAGGGGGCTTGCCTCCTACTTAAAGCAAGTATTTACATTTTTTGACTTTATGTTTTTATTAAGTGTTTGATGTTACTGGACTTTGACAATATAGTGTTGATCATATCATATTCGAAGCTCAGTAACTTCGAGCATCTAATATAGACCCCTAGGTGAATTCTTATGGCCCTCTTAGCTGAATACAGCTCTCTGACAAATTTATAAAAAGAATACTCAAACAAGGGGGAGATCACTACAGGGGATATTTCTCCTTGCCACCACATCACACACGAATTTTGAAAATAGGTAGTATACAGAGAAGCACACTACACAATACTAGTGGCACCAATAATTTTGAAAAGGAGGACACATATCTACAGTTCCACTTTTCAAAAGCAACAATAAATGACGTTGTGTGGTAGAACTTGTTATACAGCTCATTAAAGTCTACAGATCTCTTTGATAATGTGCTAATATTTATCCATCATTTTTATCACTGTTTTTTAAATGTGGTTCTGAGTAGTATCCCATATTCTTACTGGAAGCAAGAAGAGTTATGTGCTTTTTGGTATTCAGTTTTTATGCTAATTGGATATTTAGATTTTAGGCTGGATGCTCCTACTTTTCAAGAGCCTATGCACGTATTTTCAAAGTCTGCACATTGAGAGGGATGGAACAAAGAGATGAAAGCAACATGAAGAAAATAAGTGCATAATGACACAACTCTTTGTGCAAAGTGTGTCATCTGCATTTTAAACTCGTGCAAACAGTCTTATGGAGTGCAAACATTCTATGTATTCCATTCTGTTCTATTCAATGGACAATGATGGCTATAGACTGGGATATGGTGATAAAATATATGTGACACATTGTCTCTAGATGATTGCCACTGTTAAAGTGACACCTTGACCCCATGTGCAAAAATGTGGAAAAGGAGTTGTGAATGAATGGACAGATAGATGAATGGATTAATGTAATTAACAGAAGTGGTGGTGGGATGGCGGTGTCTATTTAGGGTAGGTAAATGGCACTGTGGAAGAGATGGATAATGAAGGAAAGGAAAGAAAAGAAAGTTGACATATGTAGGTTTTGCTGTTGGCAGAACATTCTGGAAATCCCTAGGGGGTGTCTCTAATATGCAGATTATGAGATACAGGAAATACTGGTCATGATAGACTGAAACATTTAACTAATAGCTTGACAAAATATAGGGAAGCCATAGTTCTGAGGAATCCTTAATCGTCCATCCATAAGTAAACTGGAATTCTTCCTCGTTTGTTCTTTAAAGAAGGAGATGATACAACATTTTGGTAGAAACTAGATTGAAGCCCAACTTAAGTTTCTCATGCAGGCTGGTGAACATCCTTGAATTATTTTTTTACTGGGAATGAGATTTTGCTTTGCATGTTAAAACTAGTGGCCAACAGGGTTCATACCATTGTTTAGTTACCACTCTTGGGGAACAGACATCTGGGATTGTGGGTTGCTGTCATGGTTAACATGTTTACCTTGCAGACATAAGGTACACGGTTTGTTTCTTAACTTTGGAAAGCATGGCTAGGCTTACAAAGACACCCCCCCCCCCGGGGTTGTTAGCCTAGTAATTACCTGTTACCTAAGAAGGGAGTCCAGAGAGGGGAAGACTTCAGTCTGTTGAGTAACACAGTGATAAAAATATGGAAGAGGCATTAAGTGAGGACAGTGGAAGAGCTGTTCTTGTACACTAATGCACGAGAAAGGAAAGGTATGAGGTCCTGTATCAGCAGGAGAAGAGAATAAGGGACAATGTGATTAACTAGCCTGGTTAAAGACAAAGACAAAACACACTGTCAATGAAAATAGGAAAGTCTGGGGAAGGATGAATATTAGGCCTATAAAATGCCTCAAGAAAGATGTCAGTGTTCATCCAGCAGACCAGAGTAGCCCTAGGAAAGGAGGTGGTGAAGGTGTAATAAAAAAATGTTCAGATATATTACAGAACCTAAGAGGGCTTGACATTACATTACACTGCTACAAGAAGCGGGAAAAAAGTAAACAGTACTGCATATCAATCATAACTGCTGAATTAGTTCTATCCCAGCAGTTAAATAGGAGCAACAATGCATAGTGCTAACACTGGAAGGTAGAGCAGGTGTATATGGGAATAATGGACAGATGGAGCATTCACTAGGAATATGAGTCCTTCCAGAGATAAGGCCTTCGGTTAGAATGAGTTACTTTCCAGGGTAGTTTAAAAGATAGTACTGATGTTTGTAAACCACAGGCAGAGCTGTAAAATT
Organism: Protopterus annectens; assembly: GCF_019279795.1. Classification (NCBI taxonomy): domain Eukaryota; kingdom Metazoa; phylum Chordata; order Ceratodontiformes; family Protopteridae; genus Protopterus; species Protopterus annectens. The sequence continues at coordinate 855,506,435 of NC_056741.1, read as the reverse complement.
TGTCTTACTATCTGGAGAGATGCTGTATAAATGGAAGTGACTCCCTTGCATAAAGATGGGTCTCCAATGGTACATAGCTACTGGACTGTTAACTTCAGTTCCATTCCAGGAAAAGTCATGGAATCACTCTATGTGACTGGCTGGTAAAATTTCTGAATGCTGTTTTTTGGTTGGTGGCAATCAACATGGACTTAAGAGTGGAAGCTTTGCCTTAATGTATCTCAGCTCTACCAAGGCCTTTAAAACTGTTACTTGCATTGGTGATGGCATAGACAATAAAGGGTATTGCAGCAGGGACCAAAAGGGTGTAAAGAATTAGAAACGGGTTGACTGATAACAAGCAAATGATAGTTATTAGAATGCCACAGGGCTTAGTGTTGGAACTAGTCTTGTTTGGTTCATTTGTGTCAAATATCACATAGGAGCTTCCTCTCAGCCTCTAAGTGCAAGAAATCTGGGCAAAGCTAAAAATAATGGCAGGATACAGGCCCAAAATCAGGGACAAACTTGAATCATTTTTCTGATGATCTTAGAAAGTTACTAGAAAAGTAAATTGTGGATTAGCATGTAGTTTAAATTTATGTAATTTAAATAATGTAATCTAAATAAATACATTTCTGAAGGGTATGAATGAAGTCTGAAACTCAAATGTATGGATTATTTAGTAACTTCAGTCCTCAGAGATTTGCTAGAAAGCCAAAAAGTTTTGAGGAACAAACCAAAAATGTGAGGTAAACGTCTGGACATTCTGCGAAAATCTGGAGAGTTGAGAGGTATGCTTGGGAGTTGGAGAGCAAGCTGAACTTTTTTGTTGATTATAAGATTATTGCAGCAATAGATGGGAGAGCTTGTCACAGCCAAATTGTGGTGGCCTGCATTGTGGACAGTATATGTACTATTTTGGAATTAATGTAAAAAGGTGCAAGATTACGCACTTTGAATGGTGTAACAACATAAACTATCAGCCAGAAAGGGTTTGTGAGGAATAATTGCACCTAAAGCGAATCATGCTATGGAGTACAAAGGGCAGTGAAAGAGACTGGTAGGATGCAGAAGTGATAATGTAAGAGGTGGATTTCAGAGATGCTGAGGTCATTCATCCATTGCACAGGGTCCTGATAAATGAACACATGTAGTACTGTGTAAAATTCTTGTATTCATGCAAAGGAAAGGAATTTAGGCAATATGCAGTTGTCAAACTGTTGATGAAAGTGGAAGGCTAAAGCATGCATAGAGGCTTGCAAACCTGGCCGCACATTCATCAGGAGAAAGATAGGAATGATGAGATGTGACCTGGACCCTCTATTGTTTAGTGCAAGGTGGAATATAGTAACGTAAAGGACACATGGACAAGACTGGATATGGGAAGCTGTTGAAACAGAGCAGGTCTACACAGATTTGAAGAAATGCTACATAAGAGAAAGAAAGGCCAGCATAGTACCATGGCACATATTGCCTGTCACAGTGGTATAATAGAAGATATCCTGGAGGAAGGAGTTCAAAGTTGGGGCAGAGCAGAGGAGGATTACAGCCAGGTCATAGTCAGTATAGCTGCTTGAGGGTCTCTGTAGTACTAGGACTAACTTGATAGACCTCTGGTCATTTCCTACTAGCATTTTCACATCCTCATACATTGAGAAAGCTTTACCAGTAGGATTCCACAAGAATCTGCACTGGTCCTGTTGTTTTCTAGCATGTATGCATCTAATATTTCTTAAGAAATGTATAATAATACCAATAATTTGTTTGATGAAGGCACTAGAATTGGAGTGGTGCTAAATGATGGTGGAATAAGTGCAAATAGATTATGATATGGGACAAGAAATGGGCTGATATGTGTCGGTAAAGATTTTATGGAAAAAAGTGTAAGGTGATGCATTCTTTTAATAATAATTCAAAAATATGATACAGTTTAGGGCAGTTGTGTTTCCTAGTGATGAGAATCAGAACACATGCTAAGTCACACAAGACAGTCTGAAGTATCGTGACATTACTGGAGCTGTAGGATTAGAACATGAGGATGTGTGTCAGTTAATAACTTGCCAGTCACTAATACTACTGCCATAAAACAACTTACACTGGTGAGGCCACATTTAAGGTAATTTGCTACAGTAAAAGAAGAAAAATGCACCGTCAGCCCACTGTCAAAAAAGTCTGGAACATAAGGGTGAGGTGATAATCTTTACTGGATTAACACAGGTTTTAAGATACAGTTACTCAAGCTTTCAGACTATATAATCTTTTTATCAGAAACTCTTGATGAATAGCTCCTATAGCTGAGAAATCCAAGGAAGCTGTATTGTAAAGCCTTTCTCGATCTAATAAAAGGTGTCAGACATTGGCATAATGGTTAAGGTGATTACCTCACAGACAGAGGGTGCAGGGTTTGATTTTCAGATGGGGGTATTTGCTAGGCTTAAAATAGTCCAGAAGCACAATTAGCCTAGTACTAATCTATGAACATTTATGAAGGTGTCATACCACCAGTGTTTAAAGTACTGTCTGCTGACTTGTCACATACATAATGAAATATTAAAATGTCTGAGAGGCTTCAGACAATAACAAGAGAATTATAAGAGGAAGAAATGATCTGATAACTTAAAAACTGATTCCTATTCAGTTCCGTACAGGAAGTATTATGGCATGGATGTACCTGTTGTTAAGGGGAAAAAGTTAAAGGTCTTCAGTTTGACTAAAAACTGACTGGGGAGTTAGTGCATAATAGGCTGTAGGGTTTAGAGTGAAGTGTGGAAGTTTGCCTTTATGGAAAGGTGGTATGTAACTGGAAATTAATTATTGAAAAGTAGTTGATGCTATTGTGCCACTTTGCTTAAGGAATGCATGAAGCATGGTGCATGGAAAAGGTGAATACTGTTTGGCATCTACTTCTCAGAGGTCCAGGCAAAGACAAAGGGCCTGTGGTTGGCCAAGATTGCGGATGACTGTAAGTTGAGTGCTGTCATTGACTCCCAAAATGATGTTAACATACTCCAAGAGGGTCTCACAGATACAAATGACTAGTGCCAAAGTCATGGCCTTAAGTTAAATACAAAAAAATGTATTATCATACCATTCAGCAAAGACATGGCCCCTACTGATTACAACATCAACGGCAACCCCCTAAGTACACAACCTGTGGTGAGAGACCTGAGTACTCAGGTTGACAACAATCTCGCATTTGACCATTGTGTAACGGCAGTGGTCAAAAAAGCCTCTTACTTGGTTCATCTCATAAGTAAAGGGATTGCATCCAGAAAAAGGAAGTTATTACCTCTCTGTACTCCTCCCTCATTAGGCCAATAATTGAGTATAACATCCCATTTGGTATGTACCTCTCCAAACACCTATACCAACTGGAAAGTCCACAGAAATACCTCAAAAGGAGAATCCTAGGCCTCCAACACCTGTCCTATGTGGACAGGCTCAAATCACTATCACTCTACTCGGTATCATACAGATTGCTCAGCAGTGATCTGTGTCTCACCTACAAGGCAATATCAGACCCTGCCCTAAAAAAGATGCTCCATATCTGTAAGTCTAACTCCTCGTGCATTACCCACTCAAAAGGCCTAAATCTAATATGTGACATCAACAAAACCTACTGGAGAGATAGGTTTGTCTCTCAGAAGCTACACCGTCTCTGGAATAGACTTCCCATACATGTCAAACAGAGTATCTCACTGACCCTCTTCAAGCACAGCCTTGATGAGTGGATGGAAAACCACAAATTTGTCCCAGGGGTTCCACCTTTGTCCCTCATTGACAGGGGTGCCAGGTGCTGACTGTGGTTTCTTTTTTGGGAATAAACTCTTAGCTAGGCTTGTAAGGGCCACAGGACCATTAACCTAGTAACCTCCTATGATCCTATATGGGATAACTTCAAAAACAGATTAGACCAGTCAATCTATTTACAGTAGCAGAATCCTCACATTTTCCATGGTCATATGTTCATCGGTTCATAGGTGTACTAGCCTAACAACTACTAGGCCCTTTTTAAGCCCAGCCATGCATCCTAAATCTCTCATAAGTTCTAGTACCATTGATTTGAATGCACTGGCTTGGGAGATGAAACAGGAAGTTAAGATTATGCTGAATTCCATCATCCAGAGAATGAGAGACAGCACAAAATGGTTTTGCTTCAGACTATGCCATTCTACAGCAGATTTTAATGAGCCATTTCACACCTGTGATTTTAGCCTAATACAAGTTAATGTTTTAATTAGTGATCAAATAAATGCATCCATGAGTCAGTTAACCTTTTTCCCATCACATTTGTAACTGACACCGTTAGTGATGATAAAATTAATTTTACTTTTAACCTGAGGGGAGGGTATTGTTGCATGCCATCTAATGACAAAATGTTGGAGAGAGAATACAGGTCATGCTTTTAAAAAGCTGTTAATATGGGGAGTGGGATCTGAACAGCAGTGTCATGGTAGTGCATGACTATCAACTTGGATCTCCTCCTGTGTGCCAGTGATAAAGCCCAACGAAAGATGTCGATTTGTATAGTGAGTGGCCATGATGATGGCTGACCCATGTTCTGTTTGTAGCTGAAAATGAAAATATTTCAGATTAGTGGTTACAACATGGCTTCAGAAACATGAGACCACAAATTAAAACATATGTCAGTTTCCCAAATTAACAAGTAAATAACTCACTGGATTATACCCAGAACAGTATACCATAGTATAAAGGCTGAATATATCTGAGGAAAAAGCAGTGTAAACAAGAACAGCTGAGGGGGCACGATCGTTTGATCTTTTTCTAATGCTTATTTTCACAGCTGTAATGATGATGATGATGAAGATGTAACGTATAAAAGATAAATGAAATACAGTTTGCATTTTGTCAGAATATTAGTGCTTATACAGAGTGAAAATATTGATAGGAAGAACTCGAAAGGTTGTAGGAAGGAAAGCGGTAGGAGGTACAGTGCAACTGATTACAGTAGTGGTACAACGTTAGTAAGTTAAGCAGCAGTGCAAAAAGAAACTTTCAAATTATCTGGGGAAAGAAGCAGAGACCGTAAAAGAGGAGGATAGGAGCAGTAAATAAATACGTAAAACTGGAGGAAAAAAGTGATGCAATAATACGGCAGTGAAAGGGAGGAAGGAAAGGATTTAAAGCATTTGGTTATGTGGAATGACAGAGGAAATACACATGCATCTGTAAATGAGAATGCCTTTGCAATGCTTATAGATATTTTAACAGTTTTCTGGATACTGAAATACTGTTCTAATGCATAACTTACACTTAAAAGTAAGGAATGAGGAATCAGGTTAAGTTAGCATTCTGGCGTGTAGATTATAGTGAAGGACAATGAATGAAAACAGCAGCAAAAATGCGGTTTGAAACCAATAACTTCCATTTGCATACATTAATACTCAAATCATGTCATATTGCAGTTGTTCTTCAAAGCAAGACTTTCTGCCTTGTGGCTTACTAAAATAATGATGTTGCATTTTAATGATGTTGCATTTTATCTGTACAAAAGAGATGGACAGAGATAAACTGTCTTGCTTGAAAAGCAGAACTGTAGCACTAAAATCTGCGGGCCACCTAAGTGCACTTTCTGTGAATACTTGACAGCGTCTGATGCATTTGAGTGCTCCTACCTTAAAAAGATGGTGAAGTCTTTAGCAGGTGGTAACTGTAATACTGAAAAAGTTGGATATAGGGCCAAGTGTAATGACTGCCCTGCATTTTATGTGGGTAAGACTATAAATAAACTGAAAAGGAGGATTTTAGGTCATCTTTCTGATATCGGACGTAAATGCCAGAAGAACACCTTATCTAAACACTTATTTGAACAACCCAGATATTCTGGTTTTAAATGTATCATTCTGGACTGTGTGGAGATATATGAGCTTGAAGGGGACGTTAATGGTATGTTGACAGTTGAATTTAAATGCATTCAGAAAACCAGGGATTAACTACTATTGTTCTATTAAGAGTGTGTTGAATTTATGTAAACTGCCACACAATCTTTAAATACTTTTAGGGAACATTTTGAGGAATATTTTTATGCACTAAAAATATACTAAATAACAATAAAAATGATATGTAGAATATGTGTGTGTATGTATATATGTATATATATATATATATATATATATATATACACACACACACACACACACACACACACACACACACACACACACACACACTTATGTTTAGTTACTTTAACCTCAGTTCTGCTTTGATTAGATTTATTGCATCACACCAGAGATTTAAACGGTAAATTCAAAACGCACATTTTTTCATGCCGCTCTTACCTTGTAGTATTGGTATAATTCCCCCATTTACCGTATTGGTAGATGCTCATGCACACTTTTATACATTGCTAGTTTACTTTAGCCACTGTTTTCTGTATTTTATGTGTGGTTGTATATTTTTTTCTAGTAGTTTTCATTGTATAAACATTTTTAGGGATATAAACATGAAAACTGTCATGACGGTTCTTTTTTTTACATACCACTGACATTTTTTCTGAACTGTTTTGTGCACATTAAACCACATGGATGAATATTTACTAGATATTATTAGACAGATGTATCTTTAGATTTATAGCGTTTTAGTTTGATTATGTTTATGGTTAGATAGCTATGTATTTTTTCTTGATTTTAGTTCATCACAGACCTGATAGAGGCTTTATTGCATTAGTTAACAGAAAGTGATTTTAATTACAAGTCTTTTTATGTATATCTTTTTATGTATACGTTATGCTTCTTAATACCTAATCTTGGAATGTGGGTTGGAAATAGATAGGTAGTATTTTCCTTAATTAGGATTTAGTTTGATCTAATCGGTAGTAGTATATGAGGGTGGGTATTTGCTATTCTAAAATGCACTTTTACAGCCCAGTTTATATTGTTTGCCATCAATAGCCTGGTTTAAAGTTAAACAATACATATATTTTCCACACCTATTTCTAAGTATATAAAATTTGATATATTTAACATTGTTAAAATATTTCTGATTTTTTTGTTACTGATGATTGCTTGTCTGTGATGAATAAAGGTTTGTTGCTTTGGAACACTACCTGGGTTTCATGATTTTTGGAAATTATTGTGACTGAGTTCATCAACAAGGTTTTAAGACCACTGGTTTCTGATTTTTTATTTTTTTCTTCAACACTCATGGTGGTGAGGTTGGAACTAGACAGATTCCTGTGTTTGTTAATTTTTTTATGTTTGTGATCTTTGACTTTGTGCCCAAGGATTTGCTCTGGCATTATGAATCCACTTTGTTGACTTTTCTCAGCATGGAGAATTCCCAGCTTTGAGACCTAATGATGGGACAATGGTCAGCTCCCCAATATTACTATGACTGACAACCCACAAGGTATTAATGTAAATATGTACCCTGATAATTCTGCAAAACTAGAAAAGCAACTTAAACTGTTACAAGGTCTATTCTGGGAGCAAATATATTTGGAACAGAGTAGAGATAAAAGAAGATTACCAAGGGGACTGAGACTTAATAAAAATGTAATGTGGAACAATTTGCATGAAGAACTAGCACAGGAGTGGACTGACATTCTTGAGGAAGCTAGTTTTAAACTAATAGACCTGCTTATCAAACACAACAAAGAAACACAGGTCACCACTAAGGAAATAACTGAGACTCCTGAGAGTGAATGTAAGCTGGAGGTAGATCACGAACAGAAATTCCAGAATGTAGTAGAGAAGGTTCATAATTAGCAGAAGTCCATCCATGAGAGAAAGATTCACAAAATGAGCAGAGATCAAATGGACAAAGAGGATCCATAGTGTCTCACAAAACATAGATCCAGAAACGGAGGTGGAAATGGATGGCAGAACTACAGGAAATGTGGTAACAGGAGATCCAGTAACAGGGCATTGCAGACACCTGCAGATATCACCAGTAATGCCAATAACAATACTTACCAGTATGCCAGTAATGCCAGCAGTAATTACATTTACAATAATACTGACAGAAACAATCTGAATGTTGGAGCTGGTAAAGTGGGTGTTACGAATGAAGATGCTTTTCACAATGTGAACACACCCACAGGACCAGACAAACAAATGGAGGACTGACCGATTGCATCCAGTACCCCTTGGACCCCACAGATAGACATGAGAGAATGCTGAAATCCTGCCAGCCACAATACAACTCACAGGGCTTATATCACCAGAGCCCAGTACACATGAACAGGAATTATCATCACAACAATTACAACCAAAGATACAGCTCACTGAGGTTCCAGAGAGAAGAAGTGAACTACCATCCGAGCCCACGTAGTGAGGACCAGAAAAAATGGATGAGAAAGCAGTGGACAGGAGTGAGAGATATGAGGTACCTGGGGAACAACAACTTCTACCCATCAGGGCCATGAGCCTGCAGATGGATTTAGCCCCATGATCTGGAATCATTCGCAGAAACCACTGACAGACTTGAAGAAAAAGTGCTTAACAGAGAATGTACATTCATACCTCAAGAAAGGAGCGATGAGACACAAGCCATCATTGATTTCAAAATGTATGAGACAAAGTTGAATTTGAACCTTGTATTTCATGAGAAAAATAACATGGAGGAAGATAAATTCATCAAAGAAAAAATTAAAAGACCCAGTAGTTTTTGCCCCCCACTGCATCCCACACTTGCAGCCTTAGAGACAAAATGCAAGCTTAACATAAGAAAGGCTCTCAAAAAACACCAAAATGTAAGTTTTATAATATTTCAAAGGATGAGAGATATTAGCACTTAATAATTTGAGTTCTAAAAATTCCATTCTATTCTCAGCCCCCTTCTTTTTAACATTTTTACAAATCAGCTTCATTTACCTACCACAAAAGCTGAAATAGTGCAATATGCTGACAACACAGCCTTAATCTGCTCTGCAGCCAACATCCAGCTCCTCCAGCAAAAAGCCCAGGAATCCTTCACTGAGACTGAAAACTGGTTAACTAAATTACAACTGATATTGAACCCCCCCAAAAAAACAACTTATACTGTTCCACCCAATAAAGATTGATGACCTAACCACCTTCTCTATATTGTCAGCCAATAGGATTGTCATTCAGGCACCCCAGTCCTAGATGCAAAATTACTAGGACTTAAAATTGACCAACAAACTAAAATTCAGCAAATATATATCGCTATCTCCAAAGTCCACAAAAAACTAGGCACCCTATAACGCTGCAAAAAGTAACGTACTTCCGAGTCTAGAACTGCTATAGCCAGAACCCATATCCTATCAACATTACTTTATGCATCGCCACTACTAACAGACCTAAACAAGACTGACCTTAATAAACTTTCCACGTTACAACAAAATCTCCAGATTTGCAACCGACGTCTCATTCCCACCACTGAAAATCCTTACTTACTTACTTACACTGGCTTGAATTCCCCAGTTTATTACAATACCACCAACTCAATCTAGCACACCAAATACTTTACTATCCAGAGAAAACCCCTGCCCTATCTGGCCTACTAAACTTCAACAATTCAAATAGATAATTGGGATCCACCACTAAAGCCCTGACTGAAAAAAATCCATGTAAATACAGTTCTGGGGAATCTCCCTTCCCCCACGAAGTAGCTAAAACCTGGAATAGCCTTCCTCCTGATATCAGATTACAAAACTGTACTCCCACTTTCAAATAACACCTTAAATCATACCTTCTCACCAATCGGCTATGCAACTGCAATGGCCTACCTTGAACCCTTACTGCATATCAGGGGTACTATTTCCTTAAGTGTCTC